>NC_134895.1:53828118-53905618 GCF_041734735.1 Babylonia areolata | reverse complement strand
GTGCAGCGCCATACACTAACGTCAGACCAAGGGCTGTGCAGCGCCATACACTAACGTCAGACCAAGGGCTGTGCAGCGCCATACACTAACGTCAGACCAAGGGCTGTGCAGCGCCATACACTAACGTCAGACCAAGGGCTGTGCAGCGCCATACACTAACGTCAGACCAAGGGCTGTGCAGCGCCATACACTAACGTCAGACAATGGGCTGTGCAGCGCCATACACTAACGTCAGACCAAGGGCTGTGCAGCGCCATACACTAACGTCAGACCATGGGCTGTGCAGCGCCATACACTAACGTCAGACAATGGGCTGTGCAGCGCCATACACTAACGTCAGACAATGGGCTGTGCAGCGCCATACACTAACGTCAGACCAAGGGCTGTGCAGCGCCATACACTAACGTCAGACCAAGGGCTGTGCAGCGCCATACACTGAAGTCAGACCAAGGGCTGTGCAGTGCCATACAGAAAGAAAGAACAGAACGCAGAAAGACAGAAATGATGAAAGAAAGAAACTCATAAAAAGGGATCGGATGGAAGGAAATAAGGAAATAAGAAGAAGAAGAAGAAGAAAAAACACCGGCAAAAATATAAATAAATAAACAAAAAGACGGATAGAAAAACCAGAAGACATGCAGACATACAAAGTGTCAGAGGGAAAAGGATAAGTAAATGATAATCACATTGTTATCAAGCGCCTGCAATCTGTTTATATGGGCTATCTAGTCCAGTAAGATTATAAATTTTGTGCAAACTGATTCTTTTTTGTGAGCTGGTTTTTGTTTTTTTTGTTTTTGTTTTTGTTTTTTTGTTGTTGTTTTTTGTAATGAAATATTTTTTGTGTGTATAATACGATTTTATAAAGTCTACATAAATAGGATGTCAGAAACGGAACCGGAAATTTAATTTTGAAAAATTTCGTTTTTGTCCGCGGGCTATACTTCTGACACAATGAGACGACCATATAAGCAGTGCGCACACATGCCTGTATTCGGCAGAACGCGAATAAAAGAAAACTGGGTACAACTTCTTACTGAAGGCTTATCATGCACGATTGACTTGACTTCGAAACCGGCGGACAATGAGATAGCTTTCTCCCCCACCACAACAGGCCTACCTATAACGGGCCTGGCCTGAAGCTATAGAATAGTCTTTCTCGCAAGACTGTCAACTTCTAGTCTTTGTGTTGCAGAGACGGTGGCCTAATTAGCACTCACGAGTTGTCGTTCCTGGCCAGCTAAGCGTGACGGAGCGGCTGGACAAAGCGTCAGTTTCGCCACAAGTCAAGGAGACTGGGGGGGTCCAGAGATGGCCGTCGTGAGATGTACACTGCTTGGTGTGACTGGTCACAGTGCGTCGGTAACTGGCTGGCCAATCTCCCAGTATGTGTGCGTGCTATCGTTAGTGGTACCAGTATTGTTATTACTGTTATTACTATTGCTATTATCATTATCACTATTATTATCAATATTATTATTGTAAAAAGGTGTTTGTTTTAGAGAGTGTTGTGGTTCGATTCTGATAGAAGAGAGAGGGGAGTTATGCAGGGGGATATAGGATCAACTAATCATGCACTCACTCACTCTCTCCTCACATCAATAGCAGGGCCACATGGAGTGGTTTTTATAGAGTGTTTACTTTACAATACAGCACACACACTAAGCAGTTCACCCTACACCTAAAGCAGCACCTATAAGCAGCACACAGCCCAACAGGGATTTCCCTGTTCCTCACATCACTGATCAGTCAGTCACCCTGTGTCAGTCAGTTCTTCTGGGAGACAGCTAAGAAGTGGCTGTGCTGACTGGTTTTTATCCCTTCCCCCAACATACTGTGCGTACTAATTCAAGCTACAACACTCACTCCCCCAACTAACTGAAATAACCAATCTTTGCTTGTCCTAATGACGCTATGTGAATGACTGACAGATTCACTACTTGATCCCAATTCGTCCAACTCAACAGACTGATCTGATTCGCTACAATTCAACCCACTTGTCTATACACATTCTATGATGACAACTTCACCCGTTTACGTCACAAAGAGATTGGGGAGACAGGACAATACAACTCTCGGCATGCTAGCAGCCGGCTTGGTCAAAGTTCGCATTAGCATAAATTTTCCCTAGTTTTCGTTCCGAAGTCCTGCCATCTACGTCAGCTGCGTTTGTGAACGGGGAGATGGGGAACGACTTGAAAGACAGGCCGCCACACGGGACGTTCTGCTCAGCACGGGAATTGCGGCAGACGTCGCACAACCGCACGTGTTCCTACAACTGGGACTGGTGACGCGGTGTCGCGGACCAAAGGCGCCGACTAGGGAGTGAGGAGAGGAGGTGGAGGGGTGGAAGGGGGGGAGGATGGCGTGGTGTCGGCCCAACCTCAAAGACTGGACTTGGGATGGAGTGGGAAGGGGGATAAGAAGGAGGGGGGGCGGGGGGGGGGGGAGGGGCGTGGGGGGGGGGGGACAGAGTGTGGGTGGTGGGGGGTGACACTGCTGGCACACTATAACATTATTATATCTTATTTCATTAGTTAACATATTATTTATTTATTTATTTATTTATATTATTTTCATATTATTATCATTATTATTATGTTTTATTTCATTAGTTAACATATTATTTGTTTGTTTACTTATCTCATTTATTGTATTTCCCCTCAAGGTGTGACTGAGCGCGTTGGGTGACGTTGCTGGTCAGGCATCAGCAAGTTCAACAGATGTGTATAGCGCACCCATGTATATCTGGACTTGTCCGACTGCAGTGACGCCTGCAAGAGCAACTGCACTGAGCTGAGCTTGCAGTCACAGCACAAGGTCCGACTTCTCCAAATACTATTAGATGGACATTTTCGGCACACACTTAACTTTTTAAAGTAAAAGTAAACACAATAAAAGAACTTCCTCCGAGAGCGCTCACACTATTATCATTAATTTGTTGGGGGGTTTTGTTTTATGGGTGTTTTTTTTTGGTTTGTTTGTTTTTTGTTTTGTTTTTTTGTTTTTTTGTCAATGCAATCTTTGACTGATATCAACCAAACAAAAACAGTGGTAGTAAACAGACAATGCATGTGATGCGTTCTTTGACAAGGAAGGCCATGGTGTAAGTTGCACTGGCGAAGTGAGCAGCGCTAAGAAGTGTGCTTTTCGTGAAGAATGTTCACTGACTCCACGGTCAATTCCATGTGTTTTCGGAACACTTTTCACTCGAAGCAAACTCAGCGCGCAGAGATCGCTTCATGCAGGACCCGGTCATGGTCCACAGTCACTGATATAAAAATAGTAAAAATAGGTATATTTTTAAGATTTTTTAAAACTATTTTTAGATGAGTGGTACAGTCCAGACAGTCCAGCACCAACAGAACGGCTTGAGGTGCAGGGAGTGTGGGGGAGTGGGGGGGGGGGACGGGAAGGGGAGACTGGGGGTGTTGGGAGTGGGACTGGGGTGGAGGAGGGGGGAGGGGAGGGGCTACAAATGGGGCAGAACAAAACTGGATGTGCCACGCAGACTGAGAATGATGGAAGCACCCATATCACCATCACCACATACGCAATATCCCTCACAATCACCAGTCAGAATTTATGTCAGATTGACAGCCACACTTTGTGTGTGTGTGTGTGTGTGTGTGTGTGTGTGTGTGTGTGAGTGTGTGTGTGTGTGTGTGTGTGTGTGTGTGTGTGTGTGTGTGTGTGTGTGTGTGTGTGAGTGTGTGTGTGTGTGTGTGTGTGTGTGTGTGTGTGTGTGTGTGTGTGTGTGTGTTTAAGTTATTTATGACAGATGAAGAGGGTCTCAATGATGCTACTATGAAAAAAAAATCGTTTTAAGGCGGTTTCTTTTTTTTAAGACTACGGAACAGAAGTATACGTACTCGTCACAGCCTTTCCTAAAGCATCTCGTCGTCAGCCAGACAAAGATGAAAGAAAGATAACCGCCACACTGAAAGAACAGATAAGACGATCTGCGGTGTGTGTTGGTAGAGCAACACCCAACAAAAACATTCTCACCTTGTGTGATTTGCCACACGACTGTGTATGGGCAATCCCTTCACCTTGTGTGATTTGCCACACGACTGTGTATGGGCAATCCCTTCACCTTGTGTGATTTGCCACACGACTGTGTATGGGCAATCCCTTCACCTTGTGTGATTTGCCACACGACTGTGTATGGGCAATCCCTTCACCTTGTGTGATTTGCCACTCGACTGTGTATGGGCAATCCCTTCACCTTGTGTGATTTGCCACACGACTGTGTATGGGCAATCCCTTCACCTTGTGTGATTTGCCACTCGACTGTGTATGGGCAATCCCTTCACCTTGTGTGATTTGCCACACGACTGTGTATGGGCAATCCCTTCACCTTGTGTGATTTGCCACTCGACTGTGTATGGGCAATCCCGTGGACAATAGAACAATTTATAGAATAGAATGGACGATCAAAATAAAGTCCAGTCCCGCGGACTATAGAATGGACTATAGAATAGAATGACCCACAAAAAGTCCAGTCCAGCGGACTGTAGAACAGACTATAGAATAGAATGGACGATCAAAATAAAGTCCAGTCCCGCAGACTATAGAATGGACTATAGAATAGAATGAACGATCAAAATAAAGTCCAGTCCCGCAGACTATAGAATGGACTATAGAATAGAATGACCCACAAAAAGTCCAGTCCCGCGGACTGTGAAATAGACTATAGAATAGAATGGACGATCAAAATAAAGTCCAGTCCCGCAGACAATAGAATGGACTATAGAATAGAATGGACGATCAAACTAAAGTCCAGTCCCGCAGACTATAGAATAGACTGTATAACAAAATAGACTATCAAACTAAAGTCCATGGGAAAGTTCAAGCCACACGTTCCCTTCACCTGACGACACGGTTTTGTTCAACAGCAGATGTGGTGCAGCGCTTATGGTTCAGTCCACACACTTTGACACGTCCTTGAACCTGACAATGAAACTGAACTCACAGAAGAGAGTGCGGGACGGCTCAGCATCCAGCCCATAGACATATATATAGATGTATATGTTCCTCAGTGATCCAGTCACGTAATAAGGGACGTAACCCAAATTTCGGCTCAACACTCAGAAAGAAGAAAACAGTGGTGGTTCATGGCCCAAGTAAAAAGGCCTCTTGCCAGGTCCAAGAGAGAGACAAAGGCAGAGTGATGTACAGGAATACAATGGGGACACACAGGGAAAATCGGTGTTTCAGTGAAATGCTTGTAGAGTGTTATAAGGCGCGGGTCGTGTGTGTGTGTGTGTGTGTGTGTGTGTGTCCCAATATGACTGGATTTATCTCACATTTTATGAAATCTATTCTAATAGTTATGCACCTTTGACAAATATGGATATATGTTTGTTGTCAGCCATTGTGAGATACCATTCATTGTAAAAGACGCGCACACACTGAGAAGAGAATGAAAATGCGTGCGTGTCGGAGTTACAACAGAGAACGAACATGCAAGTCCATCCTTTACACAGTGTGTGTGTGTGTGTGTGTGTGTGCCGCGTGTTTTGAATACTTTAATTGCGAACGTAGAGTCTACCGAGGTTGAGGTGACAATGTTTTGAAACACAATCCGGTGTAACAGCAAGAATATAACCCTGGCACAAAACATACCCGGATATAAAATAGCCTAGGCCATTTCATACCCCTAAGGACAAAAAAAAATAACCCCACCCCCCTCATTTGTCGGGCTGTCATCATCCAAGCTCTTGTATCAAATGAAGTTACTATGTGTTCACGATTCATGTGCTAGCTATTAGTAATGATGATTCTCCTTTTTTCCCTGTTGAGTCCAGTTATGAGCGTCGTTCCTAGTTCAGAGTATATCTTTCAACTTTGGGGAGATTTTGTTTCAATGCATATTTGTATCAATGGGTCAGAGTATATCTTTCAACTTTGAGGAGATTTTGTTTCAATGCATACTTGTATCAATGGGTCACGAGACTAGTTCTACATAAGCATATAAAACGATCATCAGACAATAACTTAGTAATGGCGGTTCAGATTAGAATAAAACAGAACAGAATATGTCTTTATTATCAAGTATTCCGAGGTCACAAGGAATATTGGGGTGGATAGAACTTTGTTCTCGGTGTATCACAAACTTCTCTTTGAAAATATAATTATGGACAACTGTGCGACTCTGTGTATCAGTGTGTGTGTACGCGCTATTGAATGGGGGGCGGGTGGTGGACGGTAAAGTCTGAATTAACACATATTGCTCATTTGCTACCTTAGTTGTGGTATTGCATAAACAGCATTTTCATTTCAATTGTTACTGAGTTTCAAATTGATACCCTCCAATACAGTTAAGATGTGCGGGATTAAAATGACATTGAACAAAGTATTACCCGGTTGTTAAAAAGAAGCCCTTATCTGATTTAAACCGCGGGTTATCAAAGCAATCCAGGCTGTTTCATATTTGGGCCTCTATATTCTGGACAGGGTATTTTCCATCTATACACCGGTACAACTGCTGCCCCTTGTTCTCAGTTGCTCACAACCGCGCGCGTGCGCACTGGGTCAGAAAGGCTAAATAGGATGTTTTGCGAATGGCGTTTCCTGTGGCCAGGAACCACGTGGTTTGTACCAGCTGACCATTTCATTGTTGTCCGGTCTGGTAAGTGGAGAGAACGTGGCAAGTGATACTCAATGTATGTATGTATACATGCATATATGTGAACATATTTGTAACTATGTGTGTGTGTGTATCACAGAGTCTACATAGATAGATGCTAAACATGTATACATGCTTTGTGGTACACAAAACCCCACGAAATCTGTTGTCGCGAGTCCAAGTAAAAATTTTGCCCTGTTGTCGTTCCGTGTTGTTGCTTTGGGCTCGCACGTGGTTCAATTATTTGTTCGTTGTTGGGTTTTTTGTGTGTGGGTTTTTTTTTTCATTTGTTCGTTGTTTTTATATTATTCTTTAATAGTAAATTTGGCGTGGCGTTTTACGTTCAGTACAGGTTGGTGTATATGTTTCTATGTCGTATTCTTAATTCTTACGAAAATGTGAGTTTACACTGTAGAGTGGAGTCGACTTGTCAGGCTTCACGCTCTTAAGGTCATACGGGGTGTGATGTGGTCCGGATGTTAGGTTTGTGTTCTTGTTTGAGAAGGCTCGCCGCCGGGGATGTCTGTGGTCCGATTGAATTTGTTTCTTATGTAGTTATTTTTGCTCTCTGTTTTCTTCTTTTTTCATAATAAATTATGATACAATTAATCTGTTCGTAGGTATTGTTATTTTTTGTGGGTTTTTGTTGTTTCTTTTTTTTAATTGAAATTATACAACGGCCTGGAAATTAAATAATTGACAAATAGTAAAGAATGTTAACTCTCTCCATACACAAGGTACACAACTTCAACTCAGTGCCTGTCCTTACACCGATCATTTGACATGTGCACACAGCAGCAAAGACCGAAGAAATCCAAACACAAATTAGCTTTTAGTCAAGACTGGCATAGCCTCTTTTATCCTGAACAAGCCACACAGAACACACTGACGATACAAACACATGGCAACCACGGTTGTGTATGGAGAAAGTTACCACTCTTTAATACCGTGTGTTTTTTTGTTTGTTTGAACCTGTTTTAGCGTCCTAAAATTCAGGGAGCTAATTTGCCAGCAATTTTCGTGCACAAAAGATATTACTAATGATAGATGTTGTGACCCATTTTCAGTGGATTCGTACCTTTCTTTATAATTATTATAATTTTAATTTTATTATATTTTTTCATGCGGATTCGTTCGGTAACTTAATGTGCTGCCATGTTGCGCTTTATTTTTATGCAACCAAAAAACATGGCGGCATGAGACGAAATGTCGCTTGGGGTTCAAATCCTAGGTCATTTCGCGTCGTATTTGGCCCTAAACATTAATATGCCTCCATTGCAGTACACACAGATCCTTGAACTGAGGACGCTAAAATAAGTTGTCCCTGATGGCGAACTCAAACAATCTTCGGGTTCAATGGCGTTATTCGTTTATTCACTTAGTCGTTTCTGATTTCTCTCTGCCATCTACTCCTTACGGGACAGCATACTTCATGCGGTGCATAGCAAGGGAAGTAACTGTTTCCAAAGTAGTTACAGTCAACTACCCCTGATATCCCCTCAATAATGGTTTCGCCACAGTCACATAGGCAGACGTCAACAGATTGCAGAACACCCATTTTATTCTTTCTCTCTCCCCCCCCCCCCCCCCCCCCCAAAGTGAATGAGTAGATAACTGAATGTCTGGCTAAATGTTCCCCCGGCTCTTTGCTCCTGCAGGTCTAAGTTCCCCCAGGTCTGTTACAGGTCACGACGTCCAGATTGATGTGGAAAACCATCACAGTGCGAAGAGCTTCACAGGAACGTGGTCTTCACATCGTGGCCCTTATCACACATACCAGAGTCTTCTTCTTCTTCGTCTTCGTCGTCTTCTCCTCATCGACTCTGTGAAAAGTTATTGTGGCACCGCACATAACTGCTCACCAGATTATTCCGCGCCCCGGGTGGTGTCAAAGCCTGCGCTCAGTACAGAAAGGAGGTAAGGTTGCTGTTTTCTTGTTGTTGTTGTTGATGTTGTCTGGGCTTGGCCAATTTTGAACCATATGGTGTAGCGTGTATGGATCAGCCCGCTTGCTGTGACACGGCTTTTTTGAAACAAACAGAAACTGCCAGACTTTTAGCCTTGTATATACTTCCTTTTTAGGAAGTGTCTGGGTTTGTTGCAATGTACCTTTTATTTACATGTGTGCTAGCTGAATCGGTAGCGTTAGCAGCATTGACTTAGTTGTGTACCTTGTGAATGGAGAGAGTTACCACTCTTTACTATTTCTTGTATATACTTTATTTTCTGGCTTTTTAGTATCCGAGAGAATTTGAGGGTAGGTTACGAACCATAACTTTCGTTCTTGATTACTTTTTTCTGTCTGTCTGTCTGTCTCTCTGTCTCATACTGCAATCAGTAAGAGACTGATGAAACTAACAGTAACAGGACACAGGTCGTGACTGATGAAACTAACAGTAACAGACACAGGTCGTGACTGATGAAACTAACAGTAACAGACACAGGTCGTGACTGATGAAACTACACAGGTCGTGACTGATGAAACTAACAGTAACAGACACAGGTCGTGATTGATGAAACTAGCAGGTCGAGACTGATGAAACTAACAGTAACAGACACAGGTCGTGACTGATGAAACTAACAGTAACAGACACAGGTCGTGACTGATGAAACTAACAGGTCGAGACTGATGAAACTAACAGTAACAGACACAGGTCGTGACTGATGAAACTAACAGGTCGAGACTGATGAAACTAACAGTAACAGACACAGGTCGTGACTGATGAAACTAACAGGTCGAGACTGATGAAACTAACAGTAACAGACACAGGTCGTGACTGATGAAACTAACAGGTCGAGACTGATGAAACTAACAGTAACAGACACAGGTCGTGACTGATGAAACTAACAGTAACAGACACAGGTCATGACTGATGAAACTAACAGTAACAGACACAGGTCGTGACTGATGAAACTAACAGTAACAGACACAGGTCGTGACTGATGAAACTAACAGGTCGAGACTGATGAAACTAACAGTAACAGACACAGGTCGTGACTGATGAAACTAACAGTAACAGACACAGGTCGTGACTGATGAAACTAACAGGTCGAGACTGATGAAACTAACAGTAACAGACACAGGTCGTGACTGATGAAACTAACAGTAACAGACACAGATCGTGAATGATGAAACTAACAGTAAAGACACAGGTCGTGACTGATGAAACTAACAGGTCGTGACTGATGAAACTAACAGTAACAGACACAGGTCGTGACTGATGAAACTAACAGGTCGAGACTGATGAAACTAACAGTAACAGACACAGGTCGTGACTGATGAAACTAACAGGTCGTGACTGATGAAACTAACAGGTCGTGACTGATGAAACTAACAGTAACAGACACAGGTCGTGATTGATGAAACTAACAGGTCGTGACTGATGAAACTAACAGTAACAGACACAGGTCGTGACTGATGAAACTAACAGGTCGTGACTGATGAAACTAACAGTAACAGACACAGGTCGAGACTGATGAAACTAACAGTAACAGACACAGGTCGTGACTGATGAAACTAACAGGTCGTGACTGATGAAACTAACAGTAACAGACACAGGTCGTGACTGATGAAACTAACAGGTCGTGACTGATGAAACTAACAGTAACAGACACAGGTCGTGACTGATGAAACTAACAGTAACAGACACAGGTCGTGACTGATGAAACTAACAGGTCGAGACTGATGAAACTAACAGTAACAGACACAGGTCGTGACTGATGAAACTAACAGTAACAGACACAGATCGTGAATGATGAAACTAACAGTAAAGACACAGGTCGTGACTGATGAAACTAACAGGTCGTGACTGATGAAACTAACAGTAACAGACACAGGTCGTGACTGATGAAACTAACAGGTCGAGACTGATGAAACTAACAGTAACAGACACAGATCGTGACTGATGAAACTAACAGGTCGTGACTGATGAAACTAACAGGTCGTGACTGATGAAACTAACAGTAACAGACACAGGTCGTGATTGATGAAACTAACAGGTCGTGACTGATGAAACTAACAGTAACAGACACAGGTCGTGACTGATGAAACTAACAGGTCGTGAAGGTCGTGACTGATGAAACTAACAGTAACAGACACAGGTCGTGACTGATGAAACTAACAGGTCGTGACTGATGAAACTAACAGGTCGTGACTGATGAAACTAACAGTAACAGACACAGGTCGTGACTGATGAAACTAACAGGTCGTGACTGATGAAACTAACAGGTCGTGACTGATGAAACTAACAGGTCGAGACTGATGAAACTAACAGTAACAGACACAGGTCGAGACTAATGAAACAGACACAGATAAACTTGATAAAATCAGTTGTTGGATGACATTTTGGTTTTTTTAGACAAATTCCGGTAGTGAAGCCATATGATAAGCCAACAGATTGTGGGCCTTCACCTGAACACGGGTCAGAATTCACTAGAAAAGCTCGTGTAAGTCAAAGCATCAACACGTATCATGAAAACTATGGGGAATCATTAAAAATCTATGGGAAATCGTTAACAATCGATACTATGGGATACTATGGGAAATCGTTAAAAATCGATACTATGGGATACTATGGGAAATCGTTAAAAATCGATACTATGGGATACTATGGGAAATCGTTAAAAATCGATACCCAGTGAGTCCCGATTCAGTATTGTATGGCAAGTGAGTGACATTGCTCAGTATCTATGTGGAGACGATCGTAGTCTAGCGTCACGTAGTTTTGTTTTCGTTCGTTGCGCCCGACAAACTGGCCCCCCAATCCACAATGCACTGCGCGTGACGTCATCTCAAGCCCCGCCAAACATTTCCCCAAACATAGTAGGTCAGTGTTCCCCCCCGGTCAGTATTCTCCCAGGTCTGTGCTCCAGACTTGGGGAACATAGACCTTGGGGAACAAAGACCAAGAAAACGTAAATTTGGGGTCAAGTCGATCATCATTGATGCGTTTCCTGTGTCATTCATTTAGGCTTCATTCACACACACACACACACACACACACACACACACACACACACAAGAGAGAGAGAGAGAGAGAGAGAGAGAGAGAGAGAGAGAGAGAGAGAGATCGTGTCTTTGTGAAGCAACCTGCAACTCACAGCCCATGAGAACTAGGTCAGTGCTGAACCATTACTTGTAGGTGGCAGGCTTCAAACAGGCAGTTACACGAACAGCAGTGCCGTCGTCTGGTTACATGGAGAACAGTGCCCGTCGTCTGGTTACATGAACAGTGCCGTCGTCTGGTTACATGAACAGTGCCGTCGTCTGATCACATGAAGAGCAATGCCGTCGTCTGGTTACATGAACAGTGCCGTCGTCTGGTTACATGAACAATGCCGTCGTCTGTTTACATGAATAGCAATATCGTCTTCCGGTTACATGAAGAGCAATGCCGTCGTCTGGTTACATGACGAACAATGCCGTCGTTTGGTTACATGACGAACAATGTAGTCGTCTGGTTACATGAAGAACAATGCCGTCGTCTGATTACATGACGAACAATGCCGTCGTCTGGTTACATGACGAACAATGTCGTCGTCTGGTTACATGACGAACAATGCCGTCGTCTGGTTACATGACGAACAATGTCGTCGTCTGGTTACATGACGAACAATGCCGTCGTCTGGTTACATGAAGAGCAATGCCGTCGTTTGGTTGCATGACGAACAATGTCGTCGTCTGGTTACATGACGAACAATGCCGTCGTTTGATTACATGACGAACAATGCCGTCGTTTGGTTACATGATGAACAATGTCGTCGTCTGGTTACATAACGAACAATGCCGTCATCCGGTAAGAGCAATGCCGTCATTTGGTTACACGAACAGTGAGCAGATCATGTGGTGTAACGGATTTGTCCTAACGCAGTGACCTCTTTCAGAAAGTCAAACTGCATATTTGAAGAGAAAGTTCTGCAAGTGCGACCAACGTTCTGAAAAAAACCATTACGCAAGCAGCTTGGTCGTGAAACTCATCTCTACGCGGCTGGTCTGTTGAACATGGCCATCATGAGCATGGTCTTTTTTCTTCTTCTTCTTCTTTTTTTTTTTTTTTTTTTTAACGAGGGCAAAGGATGTGGAGTTTCACAACGTCTTCGTCGTCGTCATTAAATGTTCAGTTTCGGCCACTGGCTTATAAATAGCTGCATAGTCCGTTGATCTCTACTGACTGCGATTTTGCTATACATGGGTAACCTAACTTCCGGCTGGGCGGAATCGAAACATTGTTATCAAGAACTGAAAATGGATACGAGAACTGAGAATGTATCCCTACGTGTACAACTTAGCGCGCGCAAGCACACAGACCCGCACATCACTGAGTTTCAGTGTTAGTTTTGTTTTGATTTTCCGCTGCTCACCGATTTGTGAGAAATGTTTTGTTTTTAAGAAGCCTTTCAATTATTATCTTCTATTTTAGTATTGATAGTGTAAACCCTTTTTAAGGCGGGGACTGGATTTTGTTTGTTTGTTTGTTTTTGTGTGTTGTTGTTTTGTTTTTGGTTTGTTTGTTGTTGGGTTTTTTTGAAGGTGCATTTTTTAAAAATTATCATTGAACATACAGAATGTTGTCTTATCTGTGCTGTGAACAGAATATAAAAGAAATGTTACTGATATTGATATAATTAGAAAAACATCATTTACGAGTAGCTGACAGTGTAATTGAATAACAGCAACAACAACAGACTGGTCAATTAATGCTTCAGACTTGTCACTTCAGCGTTTCTGTTCGGTTATGTAGTGCAAGGGAAGTAACTGCTATAAAAACAAAACGATAACTGCAGACCTGGAGAAACTGCTTTAGCCTCTTGAATGATCCGTGTTCTCATCAGTGGATGGGACCTTGTGTGGTGATGTATCCACGAGAAAGCAATATGATGTCATTTCAGTGTCTTTTATACTTCTTTTTTGATTTTTTGTTTGTTTGAGAGATTAACTTGCTTTTTTGTTATCTATTTATTTATTCAGTTGTCAGTAGTAGTGGCAGAAGTAGTGGCAGCAGCAGCCAGCAGCATTGGAGAAAGCCGGTGGTAAGGGATGTAGGTTAATGTGATGGATTGGATTTGGAGGAGAAAAAGGGTTGAAAGAATAAAGGGGATAGAAGGATTAAAATGAGATTAAAGGATTCAGACGGACACACAGCCCGGGGTGTATAGATGCCAGTCGCCAAAAGGGTTTCTGTTGCTCTGTTACAATAGTTAACTAGATGTGAGAAGTTCAGTTCAGTTGCTCAAGGAGGCGACACTGCATTCGGACAAATCCATATACGCTACACCACACTTCCTGCTGAAGCAGGTGCCTGACCAGCAGTCTAACCCAACCCGCTAAGTCTGGCCTCGAGGGAATAATAATAATAATCATAATACTCAGTAACCGTGAGCACCGAACAACAATAATAGTAATGATAATAATAGTACATTAGTAGTAGTAGTAGTAGTAGTAGTAGTAATTAAATGGGAAAATGATGATGAATATAATATGATATAATATAATATTGATAATAATGATTAAAATGGATACTTATATAGCACATTATCCAGAAATCTGCTCTTGGTGATTTACAAAACGCTTTTGTTTACATAACATATTACATCAGTGTTACACACACCAAAATGTGACTAACAAACTAAATACACACGCGCGCGCGCGCGCGCACGCACACACACACACACACACACACACACACACACACACACACACACACACCATACATTTTAACTGAACATGCATATGTACATAGCAGCTGCCCTCCACACATACGCAGACAAAGGCACACACAAACACACGCATGCACAAACAGACGTGCAACACGCGCGCGCGCGCGGGGTATCAAACATACGAACACACAGAGATACATATTCATACACATGCATGTGGATGTGAACACATATATATGTATTCACGCACAGTCAAGCACTCCACACGCAAAGGCGTGGACCTGCCACAACTGAGCTTATTGCTGAGGGAAGAGGTGAGTTTTGAAACCAGATTTGAAAGAGGTAGGGAGTCACTGAGAATGACGGAGGTTATCAGGGACCTTGTTTCACGTCGTCTTTGGCGATTGAAAAGAAAATGATCTGCCGTGTCGTGGCATAATGTATCATAACCCAATATGATACCATAATTATGCGATATGATGCGATAAACAAACAAACAATTAATTGATTAATTAAATACATAAATAGAAGAAGAAGAATATTGACCAACAGAACGGCAAGGACAGCCCCACTGCAGGGTCTGCCAACGGTCCCTCTTCTCATTCACCACAAAGTCCCAGAATCTGTGTTTTGGCACAGTTTTTTTTTTTTTTTTTAATGACAAAAGGTCCTTGAACTGGTTTGTGTCGTATTGTATTGTATGCTTGTCAGTCGTGTCCGACTGTGATCCACAGAACAGCAGCAGAGGCAACTGCTGTCCCAGCTATCTGGGCTAGAATTTTATTAGAATGGAGAAAGCCTTGCCCGAGTTACATCCCCACTCTCGCGGCCAAGAGGGTTTTAGGACAGTCGGCGTTGGGATGGTTCCCAAAGGCCAGCTAGCCCCCAAGGCTGCAGCACAAAGAGCAGGTGCAATCTTGCCTTCTAGTTTGCGAATCATAGTCCTTCACAAAAGATTAATCTGTAAATGACTTCCCCATGCAATGGAGAAACCAACGATCATACAGCTCTCACTGTCTTTGGCGTTCTTCTTCTGCCACCCGTTTGCTGTTGGCCCAACTGTAAGCTTATGGCGGACTCTGTGATCGCAAATGAAAAGACTCAGTGAACTTAACACAACCTTCCTAATGGATATGAACTATGCTGAACTAAGTCCAGAACTATGCTGCTTGTTTTATCTTTCGTTCCTGTAGATTTGATCACGTCTCTCCTCTCCTTCATGCTTTACACTGGCTCCCAGTACAAGAAAGAATTATTGACTAAGTCGTCTCTCTTTGTTTCAAGTCCACTGAGGCTTCTGGTCCACAGTATCTTTCCGAGGCTGATCTCATTCATCCTTGCATACCCTCACGCCAACTCCGCTCTTCTTTTGACACCCGTTTGCTTAGGATATTCTATTTTCGGGGTGTGCATGCTGGGTATGTTTTTCGCAGTGTTTCCATAACCCACCGCGGAACAAAACGAACCAAAACGTATTGCAAACGCAGTTTTTCATTCCAAGCCCCCTCAGGTTCTTTGGAATAAACTTCCTCAGCCTCTCCGTCACTCATCTTCGCTGCAATCTGTCAAAGCCAGTCTGAAGACCCACCTGTTCCCTTCCTGATTAATTCTCAACAGCTCATCCGTTTTCAGTATGAACTAAAATGACTATTTGTGAGTGATTGAGTTTTGACAGTTTCAGAATTTGTTGGTAGTATTTTTGCTTGTGTACTATTTGCGATTGTGTGCTATGACGTGTGTGTTGTTGTTGTTGTCTTCAGTTTAACGTCTTTCCACTTGAAGTGATATTAGACGAAACGTGTGTGTGTGTGTGTGTGTGTGTGTGTGTGTGTGTGTGTGTGTGTGTGTGTGTGTGTGTGTGTGAGAGTGTGTGTGCGCGCGCGCGCGCGCGTGCTTATGTGTATTGTGGTTCTGTGGGGGGTAGGAGGCGGGGGAGTTGGGGGGTGGGGGAGGGAGGGATGAATAATTTTTAATGATGTTTGGTAGTCATGTGTTCAGTTTTTCCTTTTTGATATTTACATATGTGCTCTGTTTGTAAACACCTAGGGGTTATTTTCAACATTAGGCGTAAATAGACTACTCATAACGTTGATAATAAAGGTGGATTTGGAAATTTAAGGTACCTGTAATTGAGCCTTGTTGACGTGTTCGGACGTCACTCTACTACATACATTTAAAACTTTTTTTCGTGATTAAAGTTCGGCTGCCCAGAGAGCCTAATCCAGCTGATTGCATCATTCCACGATGGCATGCAGGCGAGAGTACAGGAAAATACTGACATGTCAGATCCGTTCCCTGTGGTAAATGGAGTGAAGCAGGGCTGCGTCCTGGCACCCACACTGTTCTCCATTCTCTTCTCTGCCATGCTTATTGACGCCTTCATTCAGTTTCTCACAGATGGCAAACTTTTCAACTTGCGGCGACTCCACGCTAGGTCCATGGTGTTTGAGACACTGTTGAGAGAGTTCCTCTTCGCTGATGACTGCGCACTTGCTGCACACACCCATGAGGACATACAGTTCATAATGGACAGGTTCTCAACCTCCTGCAGGCGCATTGGCCTCAGCAAGACCGAGTTCATGTACCAACTAGCTAGCTCACAGAACGCCAGTGCCTCCCCTCCACTTCCCCCCTCCCCCACCTGCAATTAAGATCGATGACACAGAGATCAAGTCAGTCGACAAGTTTTGCTACCTGGGCAGCACCCTATGCAGCAACGGAGCCCCTGATGCAGAAGTGACGCTTGCTTTGTTTTGTTTTGTTTTTGCTTGTTTTTTTGTTGTTGTTTTTTATCAAATAGGGTTGGGGGTTTTTTGCATGTATAATGTCACTGTATAAAGTCTACCGATTTATGATGGGGGAAAATGACCGAAAATTAATTTAGAAAAATTGCGTATTTAGTGTCCGGGCGCTACTTGTGACGCGAAGGGACGATCATACAAGCAGTGCGTACACATGCCTGGAACGTGACGGGACGGGGCTTTGTTGTTACTTGCATCACCCAAAGTATTTGTCACGAAAAAAAGAAAAAGAAAGAAAAAAAAGGTTGGGTGGGAGGGGGCTTGGAGGGAGGTGGGGGTGAACCAAGTATACAAACGGAAAAGGACCGTGGCGACTGACCGGAGAAACAACTGGAAGTACACCCCAAGCTAGGCCATACTGAAAACCGAAGACTGCCTGCAGTACCAGATCGATAGAGACTGCCGACGGACCACTGAGTGGAGACTGAAAGGAAGGCTGCACAACTGATGAATGACACATGTACATGTTGAAGAAAAAAGAAAGAAAGAAAAAAGAAAACAAGAGAGGCAAGGCCTTCAAGACTCACTTGTGAATGAGAGTAAAACACACAAGCTTTTTATGTATTGAGTATAATTTCAAAATGTAATGTTTAAGGTGAGAAAGATCAGTTTAAAGCAAATTAAGTCCCCTAGCATAATTACAGAGTAATTTCCCTTTTTTACTACCTGCACCGAAACGTTTGCAAAATAAATAAAACTTCCATGCTTAGCAAAAGAAGTTCCTGTTTGAACAAAAAATGATAATAATGACTGCTCTTGTTGTTGGGTCGAATATCAGATCAAAGTGCCAAGTTTAGAAAATACAAAAAATATAAATATAACAGTAAATGCAGTTTGCATATAATTAGGCTTCTTTTTTTTAATTTTTTTGTGCCCATCCCAGAGGTGCAATATTGTTTTAAACAAGATGACTGGAAAGAACTGAATTTTTCCTATTTTTATGCCAAATTTGGTGTCAACTGACAAACTCGGTATTTGCAGAGAAAATGTCAATGTTAAAGTTTACCACGGACACACACACACACACACACACACACAGACAACCGAACACCGGGTTAAAACATAGACTCACTTTGTTTACACAAGTGAGTCAAAAAAGTTACATGAAGAGAGCGGCCGGACAAATCATACCTAAACATGTTGATATAACTGATGAAGAATCACATTTTGGTATCAGTATTTACTATTTCATATATATATATATATATATGTGTGTGTGTGTGTGTGTGTGTGTGTGTGTAAAATCAAGAAAAAGACACTACCTTATAGTCATTCGTGGGCTGCAACTCCCACATTCACTCGTACTAGAACTGATGTTCAGGAGTGGGCTGCCATAGCGGGGTAAAAACGGTCATACTCGACTGAAAAACTTTTTCGAGTATGACCGTTTTTACCCCGCCATGGAGGAAGCCAGATTCTCTTTTCGGGGACGGTGTGCATGTTGGGTATGTCACGTTCTCAGCGGTGTTTCCATAACCCACCGCGGAACACTGAAATGGACTGATTGCACAGGATCTTCAGTCAAGTTTACGTGCGTATTTGATCTCAGGGTTTGCGTAGTATGCTCTACACACGAAGATGGTTCAGGCACAAGCATGTCTGCGCATAATATGTTGACCTGGGAGCGGATCAGAAAAAACTAGTCTCCACCCTTTAACCCGCACCAGACTGACGCCCCGGCCACGGTTACCGGCCGACTCGAAGCCGATTCGAACCAGAGACCCTCAGATTGAAAGCCAGTCCAATGCTTTAACCACTCAGCTATTCAGTGCTCCCGTCAAACCCCCACCCAAAAACAAAAACAAAAAACAAAAAAAAAAAAAAAAAAACTTGAAAACCGTCAGAAGGTGTTCATCAGTAACTTAAAAGTACTGAGGCCAATGTAGCCAGCTAAAGTTGACCTGTTTGCGATGGCAGTTCAGTAAGGTGTCAGGTCCTTAAAAGAATTATATAAACAATATATAGAAAATGTGAGGCTGTATGAGAAGAGGGAAAGAGTACAGTAAAAGAATTATATATATACATATATATTGATCGGTCACTGCTGGGTGCCGGCTGTAGCGAACTACATGACTGACGAAAACTGAGAGTTCACATGTACGAACCAATAGGTCTATGGCCCTTATGAAAGATGAGCCTATTTTTGAAAACTAAAAAGAAGGCAAAGTGTATTAATTAGCAAGTGTACTTGTGTACCAGGAAACATTTCGTGTCGTTCAGTCCAAAGATACTTGAATCAGTCTGAATGAGATACTAGTGTATATGTTCAGTGACAGCAGGTCGATGTGATTTTGCCTTGTTCGCCATAACCGCATTGTTTGTGGTTCTGTTCATATTTGCTAAACCTTTTCTCAATCGCATATTGTTAAGAAAAACTAAGTTTAGACTAAAAGTAAGTAAGAGACCTATAGTCGGTCTTCAATGCCAGTGTCGAAAAGCTGTCTCTCGCGCCACAATACCGACATATTCTCCCAGAATGCCATAGCTTATTGCGCATGCGTATGTATGTCATTGCAAATGGCGGCTCTTGTTGTTGTTGCATGTCGTATGTACTACATGGACTACTTAAACAACAATTTAACAACTATGCAGGTAAGCTGACACATATAGAAATCAATCAAACGAAATATCATTTACAAATATTGTATCCTTTTGCCGTTTCATTGCTAAGTTGGATCACGAGTGACAGATTCATTTACATCAGAATGGAGTGAAATCGCCCCGATTTTGTTACAATCCGCGATCCCAATGAGTCTTGAGATCGCCGAATTTCTCAGTTATTTTTTGTCTATGTATATATTTGTATGTGAACAAATGTGCTAGAAGAGCATAATCAGAGCTCAAATACTTATTAACCTGTGTGCCTGTCTCTTATCGGGTTTTGTTGAGTGACCGATAAAATAAATTTTCACTCCACCAATACCAACATGGCCGTCGGATTTTCTCTGTTCGGCTTATTTATTTGGGCTTGAACTGCCTAAAGCGGACTGCGGACCAAGATGCAGAATATAGAATGAAATATCTGGATTGTGTTTTTCAGGTAAAATAGTGACTATTCGAGATTATTGCAAATCTCTTTCAAGGAAGAAAAGAAACCGTTTTTCGTCAGCTATTATGGCTTTCAGTGCGAATCAGAGTGAGGTGCACATGCGGTCAACAGGGCTGTACTGTAGAGACCCACAGTACATATGTGTTATTATGTCGATTTAAAACATCAGAATATCACTGGCGAGTCATGTTTGATTAATCATCCACAATCAGCACTGTAACTTACACAGATACAAACAAGTTGTAAACAGTTCTGTGAATTATGAACTTGTTTCTTTTTTTTGACACAGTTTGTCTGAAAAACAGTATTATAAAAGATATAATTGCAAACATGGACTGTACTTTGATTTCAAGAACTTAACCTGATCCAGTTGATGTGTTAGCCTTTTTATGATGTTTACATGTCATCTGCTCTGATTCTTGCTTTGTTTCATCTCTTATGCTCAGCATTGGTTTAGTCAAACTTGTTCATTAAAATTCAAATCCTCTAAATCTGTTTATTTGGCAGAGTAGATCAGGAATTTTCATAGATAAGTATCAAGTATCCGGAGTTTCTGCATCACATTATTGAAATTTGAACTATTTTCTGTGGGTTTTGTGTCATTTCTTTTTACTTAAGCAGTTTGTTTTATTTTATTATTTTTTTTAAGAGACACCAAAACTATTTCACCTTGTGAAATCTTGCTACCTGCATTTATTTATTAATTTCTTGTTCATAATAAATAATTTTTTGTGTTCATTGACTGCTGAGTTGCTTGTAGCAGTTGCATGTGCACCTGATTAAACTGCATTGGTTGAGTGCAGAGGTCTCAGATTTCAAGGCTGATGGAAAAAAATATTACCCTATGTATATGTAATATAAGTGAAATCATTAAAATTAGTCTGTGGCTAAGCATCCTTTGTCTTCCATGGTTCACTGCCAGTGCGGTACCTGTTCAGCTGTTTCATATTCAGCTAGCATGTTAATGGTTTTCTTGTATGAAGAATAGTGATTGTTTGCTTTATTTTAGTTACCAAGTTATTTGTGGCTCACATGTGTAGAGTATGTGTAATGATACAGTTTTTGTTGACTGTATGCATATGTCAGAGCTTTTGATAACGTGTAATGTATATGCATCCGTGTCACTTTGAAAATGGAAAGGATGTATTGTGTGTTTATCGAGCTGGGTCCCATTTTCTACTTTTTCAGACATGCACTTGACTGAACTGAAAATCCTGTTTGTGGCACTCAGTCTGAGGCTACTCGATCATTACACAACATTGTAAAAGCTTCCATGGCCAACCAGTGCAGATATCAGTGCCCATTTTCATTATTTTCTTTCATTCTTGTAATAACTTAGAAATTAAAAGGAAAATTCATTGTAATAATAACTCAGAAATGAAAATGAAAACAAAGGTATTTAAGCCAAATTGGCATGACCAAATTTCAGAAAAATCAGTAAAATATTTGACTTTTTGTGACACAGAATGATTGATTAGTTATTTAAAGATTGTATGAAGGGTGCAGTGGCTGAATGGCTAGAGATGTAATTTGCACCCAAATTTCCTGCGTTTGATCCCTTGTTAAGGTGCATTTAATGGGTGAAGGATGGAGATTTTTCTGATCTCCCAGTTCAGCATGTGTGAAGACGCATGCAAAAGATCAGATACTATGTTATTGTTAAAGATCTTGTAATCCCTGTCAGCATTCTGTTGGTTATGGAAACAAAAATATGCTTAGCATATGGGTAAATGGCAGCCTACATGGCAGAATAAAAATAGTTATACATGTGAATACCCACTTATACCTTTATAGAGCTTTACAAGTGAACATGGGTGTTGCAGCCCAGAGATGCAGGAGAAAATTAAGGTGTCAGTGACTAGTGACTGACATGAAACCTAAGCTCTGCTGATTTTATATTTTTGACACAATTGACTGAACTGTTGAGCAACTAAATGAAAGATCCTTACAAAAGCATGTGGCTTTAGAGACTTGTTGAATGTTTCCAGAGTCAGGGCATGGGATAAATGCCTACCAAGTAGACATATAATGCCAGCATCTAGTTGCTGTGGTTGAGCGCGTTGGGTTACGCTGCTGGTCAGGCATCTGCTTGGCAGATGTGGTGTAGTGTATATGGATTTTTCCAAATGCAGTGATGCCTGCTAGAGCTGTTGATACTGATACTGCACAGTGGTTGAGTAACAGTTTATAAAAGAAATTGAGGGGAGTATCCTCCCCCCCCCCCCCCCCCCCTTTTTTTTTCTTATTTTAAACTAAGGTTATGAAGGCTTGCCTCTCTTATTGGTGTTAAAAAGATAACACAGTATATACTTTAAATATTTGTGTCAATGATAAAACTTTTGTCCAAGAGATAAATGGACTCTTAAATTAAGTATAGTGTAAGCAGCTGGACAGAGGTGCATCACTTGATATGAGATTGAGCAACTGAAAAAGTATTGTCTTTGGTCAGGTGTATGGCTTTAATGCAGTTTTCAGTTTTTTCTTTTTACAGGTGTAAGGTGGATGGAGGTCTGCAATGGGTCCTCAAGAGGACTACATCGAGACAGTGGTCACGTGTGAGGGCAATTATGATGACCCTGGCCTCCAAGACCGACTGCGCATTTTTACAGAAAAGCTTGAAAATTTGCTTCTAAAAGGTATGCTGCATGTATACCATTTGCTCTATTGTTTTATTGCTTTTTTAATTACCAAACATTGTTTGAAGTGAGTCAATGAATTATGTACAAAAAAACAATTTCACAAACAGTGAACGTATATATTTTGTAATTAATTCAAATTAATTCTCTCACACACATATGTTGTTTCTCATACACACACACACATTTTCTGTCTTTCTCTCTCTCTGTCTCTCCCTCTCTCTGTCTCTCCCTCTGTCTCTCCCTCTCTCTGTCTCTCCCTCTCTCTCTATTATTAGTCTATAGTTTATACAATAATATTTATTACTGCATAAAGTAATATGCATCACCAAACATGGAGTATAATACAAACTCCTCCTATTTGTATCATGTATGATTATAATTCATGTACTATCAGCTGATTTGGTGTCCTTTATATTCTCCTTTTGCTTGCATGAGGAAAAATTGACATGATTAAAACTTTATATATTATTATTATTTTATTTTTTTATAAAACACATTTTTAAACAGTTAAAAAAAATGCCCTGGAAGTTATTACACAGATGTTGTTTATATGAAGTGAACACAAACATATTCTGGAATAATACCATTTTGATGTGAACATGTCTACATTGTTAACTTGAGTTCCATATACTGTTCATAACTTAACAGATCATGAAAAAAATTTTTATTGTTAGTGTTAAGGACTGAAACTGTACATTGAAAAGTATTTACATTGTTTCTATGAATACAGTCAAAATAGATATAATACCACATTTTTTGGCTTACAAGGTGCTGCAGTGCATAAGGTGCACCCCCTGAATTTAAAGATAAAATTTATTTTGAACTCGGATAAGGTGCACACATCTGATAAGCTGCCCCTGCCATAAACTGATAAAGTGAAAGTCCTCAATTTTCTTTCTGCTGACAGCAGATACCGTTTTGCGCATAGTGACGTCATCTTCTGAAAGCTGGATAGGAATGGGATTTGTTGTCTTCTGTTTGTTGACTTGGCTCTGTTACTGTGTTTGTTCTTTTATTTGCTGCTTTATTGATTTTTTTTGTTTGTTTTTTTTTGCATGCTTTTTTAAATACAATTTTACAGTCTTAAGTTAAAATGTACACTGTTGTAGGGCCCCAGTTCATTAGTTTGTAAAATCAGAATCCATTTTGCTAGCACTGCTTTTCAGTCCTGTCTGTCATTTTGTTTTGCGTTCTGCTTTTGAAAAACAATCAGTTCACTTCCGACTTCTATTTTTACACCATGTTTATCCCCAACTCAGATACTGTTAATTTTTCATGGCCTAAGGGAGAACTGCGATCATATTCACTTGAAATTTTGTGTAGTATATGATTCGCTTTCAGTTTGATTCTATGGTGAACATGAACCATGTCTGTTCAAACAATGGTAAGACTGTTGCTGCTTGATTGTGAGCGTTCGTTGTGATCAGCGATGTTATGTATTGAGTTTGTTGTGTCAGGTCCATTTGCTGGTCAGAATTTAGTTTTCAGACACATATAGGGCGCATACAGCCTATAAGACACAGGGTTAGATTTTAGTAAAAAATAAAAGTAGTGCCTGTGTTATAGGCTGAAAATCACAATAGTTACTCGAATTGTACAAAAAAAAAACCACCAAAAGAAAAACATCATAAAGTCAGACAAAATAAAACATTTTGAAACAGATTTTGAATTTGTAATGTTTCTTTTCCTATATTTTCAAAAGCTGAAACTAAGAAATATGTGTTATTGTTTTACTTTTATCCATGTAAAGTTTGCATCAAGGGCCCTGCAAATATCTAAGGCAAAAATGAAGTTATAAGAAGTCAGAGGTGCGACCATAAGGCAGAAACAGTGTAGGCAAAGAGCTTGTCCTGAACAGTGATGTGTTTGACAATTTAAAAATATATATATATACATACCATAATTTGAAGAAAAGAAAGACAGAAGAGTTTAACACATTTGCCAAATATTAATATTTTTAGTGGAAAAGAGCAAAATGGATAAAAATAAAAAAGAAAACAAAATTGTATTGTTCATGAAATGATGCTGTTTCCAAAACAAAAACTGAAAATGTAAGTGTCTTGTGTTAGGGACAATATTGCTACAGCATTACAGTTGTCAAAACACTCTATTAGTAGTCTATACAAAAAACAAAAATGAGAAAATTAATTTCCTGATGCCCTGGTTAATATAATTTATGACATTCAGTACTGAAAGTCTTGCTCTTTTTCCCCCCCTTTTTTTTGTTTGTTTGTTTCTTTGTTGTTGTTGTTTTTTAAATGTGTGGGTTTTTTTGTTGTTTTTTTGTTAGAAGACATCAGCCTATCAAATCAGGTTAATCGAAGTGTATATTGGTGTGTGGGAATAAACCACACCACGTGATAGTGAAGACAGTTGATAGAACCCACCAGAGATGCACATTTTCAGATATAGATTTTAAAAACACCCAGACACTATGTGGGCATTAGATTTGTAACAGTGACATTTGGTATCAGAATAATGCTAACTACTGATTCACAATTGAAACCAATGTTGCTTGAATATATATATGTATGATATAAATCAGTATTTGTGGCTTACAAAATAAATAAGAGGCAAAGCCTTCAAGACTCACTTGTGCTTCGTGCTTTATCCAATAAAGGAATCAGGAGGATGAGAAAAAAGAAGAGATCTAAAAAATTTGAAAAGTGTTCTGTATTAAATATGATATATAACTTTATAAGATAAGCTTGGAAGATAAAAATTATTAAAACACACACACAACACACACACGCACGCACACACACGCACGCACGCGCACGCACGCACGCACGCACACACACACACACACACACAGAGAAAAAAACTGCATGCGAGCGGGATCAAACCATGCATGTTCAGTTCTGAAGCAAGCAGACTAATCCCCAATGTTGCAGTGCATCTGACATCATTTGACTGAATTTAATAGTTAAAGCAAAATTGACAGTTTCTTCTTCGTGTGACAGATAGATGTGAATTTAATGGACAAAATACGCCATTTAAATCATGTTGTTTTTTTTGTTTTGTTTTATTATATCTCGATTATTCTTTTATTTCGGCAATAAATGAGACTTTGCCATTGCTTCAAGCCCACCGCAACATGTGGTAGAACTCTAGGTCTGCACTGACGAACCAGTCTACAATGGGCTGAAAGAAATGATCGTTTCACTTCAGTTTTTCTTGTATGTTCATTCCAGTTAATGCAGTGTCCACTTTAGAATATTTATATGCAGTAAACACATCGATGGTGTAGTTAGTATCACTGTATCCGTGTATGTGGTCTGTCCAGAATTAGTTTCTTTCCTTTTAATTGTGAACAAGAAAAATGAGATCGTCATCTTCGAACACAACTTACCTTCTAGTTGGCTTAACTCTGTGGGAAGCAGTTTTTAGAATTTTCGGTTATATCAACAAAATAACCGATAATGTTTCGTAAATACGGCTTAATTCGGGAGGCTTAATTTGGGAGACTGTGGAGATTTTTTTCATACTATGTTTAAGCCAGATTTGGTATTGGCAGACAAAGCGTTTCCAGAGAAAATGGCAGTGTTAAAATTTACCACGGACGCGCGCGCACACACACACACACACACAAACCGAACACTGGGTTAAAACGTAGACTCACTTTGTTTACACAATTGAGTCCAAAATATTGATTTTGTCTGCAAGATAACAATGATACATTTATGATACAGCATGTAAACTCGCAGTCTACTGTCAAGAATGGCAATTTTATTTTTAATCTCTAGTTTAGTAGTTGATAACTTCACATGTGCAATTATTAAAATTTATGAAAAATGTATTATCACAATTCTTTTTGTGCTTTGATAAATGTTTTACTCCAAATTAAACACACACAAAAATCTACAAATGAAAATCATCAATTCCAAGACATACCTTCTACATCCATGGTTCATGCCTACTCATAAGTTTTGTATTATGACTGTGAAAAGTATGAATCATGTATAATACTGTGTTAATGTAATAAAGTATGAATCATGGCTGATTCCGTGAAAATATAATGTGGACTTTAACAGATTTATGTGAAAGCATTCACATGTGTCACCAAAGACATTTTGGCTGTTGAATATTAAAAGCTTGTCTGTTAATGTCTGTTATAGATGAAAAGAAGCTGTTCTTGAAGAAAATAGAGCCATGGAACAGTGTGCGGGTGACGTTCAAGATACCAAAGACTGCTGCCCTGCGCCTGAAAGAGCTGGCGGAGCAAGGCAACCCCACGTTGCGTACTATCGGTGTCCTGGGAGTCCAGATACAAGGCGATAATCTTGTGTCGCTGACAATGGCAACAAGCAACAACCAGCGTGCAGAAGTCCTCATCAACACTGAAGATGCTGGGCAGTTTGGCGGTTCAGAGCCACCGGCCTCTGTGGCAGAAAGTTCTGGTGCTGCCAGGCCCCTCAGTTCATCAGATGATCATGGTTCCCCAGGAACCAGCATGGAGGCGAGCTGCAAGGGTATAGAAGAATACCTGAAACAAGGCATCAGTTCCATTCTTGCTCCATCCTCAGCATCAGGATTGTCATCTGCAGGCACCAGTCTAGATACTAGTAGACGAACATCTGTAAAAGAAAATACTTGCAATAGTTTGAATAGCAAAGAAACCCCTGCTGCCTTAGGGTTACCTGGAATTACTGCAGTCTCACAATTTCCTCAAAACTTAAAAGGTACTATGACATCAGACTGTTTCCCACCCACAGTCAGTGGAAGCAATCAGGTGCAGCTTGTTTCTGGGATGAGTACAGTTGATTGTCAGACTACACATCCACTTTTTGCTCGTCACCCCTCTGAGCTGCAGTCACAGAGTTACAATCTGCAGCAGCATCTTCAGTTTACCCCACAGCAGCAGCAGCAGCAGCAGCCCCCTGAGCAATATCTTGCTCATCGCTTCCACCCAGTCCATCAACAGGCCACATTCATTCAACCTGCACTTGGCAGACCGATGTTCTCACAACACTCCTTTCAGCGAAACCCTCAGCAGCAACCGATTCGTTACCCATCTCCTCAGCTTATGAAAAATCTCCATTCGCAACAAATGATGCATATGCATCAACAACCACCCAGTCAAACTTCTGCATTGCCCCAGACAGCCGCTATAGGGGACAGTATGGATAGCCTGCGCCCTCCTCCTCCTTACCCAGAGAAGAAAGGAGCAGTTAAAGCAAACAGCAGTGGTCGGAAAGGAAAGAAATCAGGTGCAAGTCCATTGTTGACCAACCTGCTACAGACAAAGCCCCTTCACGAGGTCAAGGGAGATGAGGTTGCAGATGAGAAACCCAAGAAAAAAAGGGCCAGGCGTCGCCGAATAGAAAAGCAGACGATTGTTTCAAGCTCTCCTGATCTAAGCATGGATAACAACCAGTCGCAGAATCACAATTCCTTTCAAGCACAACCAGTAGCTGATCGTTGTGCAGTGATAAACCAGCATATCCCACCTGGAATGACTCGTAACTTAAATTCACAGTATGAAGAAATCCGGGACAGAATGCCTTCAGCAGCCAGTCCTGCTTCAGCATCTCAGGCTCAGAATCATGTTGAAGAAGGAGAATCGCTCATCAATCCTCGCACTGGTATTATGGAGCCAAGAAATCTTGTCTCTGATCTCAGTCCAGTGAGAGAGCAACATTCTTCTCCAGTCTCTTCTTCAGCGCAGATTGAAAGAGCTGAAACTTTCCTATCAACACCAGACACTGTTGTATTTACAGGACACATAGGGAATGGGGGTTACAATAATGGAGTATGTTTAGAGGCAGATAGGAATCAAGCAGGTGTTGCTGTGTCTCGCACCTTCAGTGAGGAGCAGCGAAGAACTGCTGCCACCTTATCTTTGTCTCAACGGTCACAGAGTGCAACAATGACTACAGATGGCATGGTGCATCATTCCCCTGTAATGCAGTTTGCCAGCAGAGTAAACCCAATAACTTCTCATGTGCCTGTCTGTGCCTCTGCACACATGTACGCATCAGTGAACTCTAGTCAGTTGCAGTCACAGACTTCAGTTGTAAGGCCTCAGCATACCTATCATACTGTGGCAAGCAACTCTGTGTCTGTTGATGGCCCTGTTAGTTTGACTGCCCTCCAATCCTCGCCTTTTGTATCTTCCCCAAGTCATCATTACTCTGTGAACCACCAGGCACAGGCAGTGCCATCAAAAGCAGGGCCCCATCACATGCCTGCTGGTCAGGATGGTCGACTGGGGCTCAGACTGGGACTAAATGCTGTAGGGTTTGAATCCGTGTCTCAAGAAACAAACAGTAACCCAGCAGTGACAAACAGAAAACTGGCAACAAAAGCACCGGGATTGGTTGCAAATCATGTCAGTGGTAATCACCAGACTCCGATCACTTCTAGTGCTCTCCAGGCTGGAACCGATTCTCTCAAAATGCTCAACACAGCCTCAGTACCAAATGTTTGTGCAGCACCTTGTACTGGAGACAATGGCACGAACATGGCCACCAACAGCCCTTCAGGCAGCAGCCGACTTTTGTCTGATGGAGATGAGAACTCCAACCACAGTCCTGTCAGCCAGACAGATGGTGTCACTGGGCCGTCTTCATTGCTGGATGCTAATAGCAAAGTTGACCAGCATGACTCGGGTATTGGGAGTTTGTCAGAACGTTCAGATGACACAACTCCTTCGGAAGTTGGTGATGGAGACTTTCAGCTGAGCATGGCCGTCAGTGAATCCTCGGCTAGCCTCTGCGGCAGTGAAAAGAAGATCGCGACAGTGTGCAAGGAGACTATCAAGAAAGAACCATGTGTTGTGACAGTCGGCTGTGTGCAGATGACCGCTCGCTCTGCTCACCCATACAGCAAGGATGTTATCAGAGCCAGCACAGCTGATGCCACATTGTCACTGAGTAAGTTCTACATTGTCTCTTTGATATGTTCCATGGAATTTGAATCCATCTGTTTGCTTGAGGTTTGTGTGTGTGTGTACATCTACATGCATGTATGTGTGTGTTCAGACTTTTTTTTTCCTCCTGCTTTTCTTTTTTTTCTTGACATGCACAATACAGTATATTATATGGGTTGTGTCTAATTGGGGGGGAAGGGAGGAGGGTGGGCGTTCTGGTGTGGGGAACTAATAGTAATACAGTGTGTGTGGGAAGAGCAAGTGGGCGCTGTATTTTGTTTTGATAATCTGTTGAGCATATATTTTTTATTCTGTAACAATATTGTCAGTTTCTTCAAAATTGGCACATGATCTTTTTTTGTTGTTGACTTTTTTCCTTTTTAATTTTTTTTTTTTTTTTTTTTTTTAATAGATAAGCGTTTAAAACAATAGAAGTCTGTGTTATTGTAGTGGCTGTCATCCTTGATATCCATTAAAATTTTTATTGTTTGCTATCATCTCACAAACTATGGATATTGCCTGAAACCCCCTTCCCCATGTTGGTTCTTTGTCATGTTTATTTGTCAATTGCACATGAGGCATGAGTTTATCATAGCATTTCAAATGCTAACAGTTAAAAATACCAATACCACCCCTTCACAGTCTTGTGAAGTAGTCCTTATGTAAGTATATGATACGGCTAAGAAAGCTAAATTTACAGTTAATGTTGAGTTTTAATTTAGATAGAGAGTTGGACTAGAGAAAAAAAAAAGGGTCTCATATTTTCCATATGAAATTTCTTTTCTTGACATTTGACTTTTTGCTTGCGTCTTGTTAACTTTAAGCCTATTATCATAGTTACATACTTTCAGTGATTGCTTTAAGGCTCATTCTTTAGCTTTTCTCATATATATTTGGTGGATAAATCAAATGTTGAAGTCTGGAGAGTAGAGTAGAGATGTTTATGAAATTATACTTTCTGATTAGTTGTAACTTATCCATATATTCCTTGAGATACTTGATCAATTTGGCCTTGGGAGAAATGTACACTTACAGTCACAGTCATTAATGGCACAGTCAGCAACACTTAAATAGACATTTTGACTGAAACAGATTGAGGCAAGAAGACGATGTAGTTACAAAGGAAATTTTCAGATGTACCCATTTGTTTGGGTTTGTGTGTGTGTGTCTGTTAGACTGTTACTGTGTGTGGGAGGGGGGGGGTTGTTTTAGTATGTATATCAACAGGTGTGGATTTTCAAAATTGTTACTTTATTTATTTTTGTGTTAATTTCTTTTTATGGGGTGCCTTATCATATTGCATATGTGTGTGTTTTTAACAAGCCTGTGATTGCACATATTTCCATTTGGATTAAAAATGTATTTGTGATTTGATGCAGAGTGGTTTTAAAAAAGGTTCTCCTTTGGTGACAAGTTTGCTATGGTACATCCTAAACTATGCTGAACATTGAAATGGGATAAACAGGGCTGTGATATTTAGTAAAATTGTGATTTGATAGTTACATAATGGAGGACATCTCATTCCTCATTGTGAAAAAGATCAGGGTCAAACTTACACTGAACTTCACTGCAGTGAGTAATGCATGGAAGTGGTTTGCAGGTGACAAAGCTGTACCAGCAGACAGTGTGCAGTACAGGCACCAGCACCCTGAAACCTCCACCCCTCCAGCCCACCAGATGACACATGCTGCTCAGGAGTTGGAGTTGTCCTTGCCGGCCTCTTCTGTCATGGCCAGCAACCATCAGTTGACCATGAAGAATTCTGCTGCTGTCAACACCAGTCAGCAGGTTGGTCACCTATAACTGAAGTTTCTTTCTATCTGAGGAATCTATTTGTTTTAAAATATGTTCAAGAATGGCCAGAATACTTGTTTTTAAAAAAAAACACACCAAAAACTACATAGATGTACAAGTTTATTTGGTGTGGTTGTGTTAAAATTGTCAAAAGAAATGTTTGGGAGCAATATTAATGTTATGTTTATTTCAGCATATGTACAGCCATATGATTCTGCCTTTTAGAAACACTCAAAAGATGGTTATAGTATTGAGGTGACAGAGGAGTGTATCATGTCTTTGCATTACGAAGACATTGATGATGATGATAATTTTGAGCAAATGAATGTGGACATTTCTACTGATAAAAACGCATTTGCAAGAAAGTCTGAAGACTTGTTTGGAGATCAGTTGATTGAACTGTGTAAAACCACAGATTATCTCATTGTAAATGGTCTGTTAAACTGGAACTGTAACTACGGGTGTACATATGTATCTCAGAATGGTTCAAGTGTTACTGACTATTTTTTGATGTCATGTAGCTTATGCTTGCATTTTATAAATATAGAATTAACGATAAAAGAATGAGTAGACTTGGATCATTTACCTGTACAAATGACATTGCATACAAAGTTACGGACTGTCAACAAAATCTAACTGAAAAATAAAATTAGTTTGGGATAAAGAAAAAGAATCTGCATATAAAGACAAACTTTTCGATGAATAAGGTCTGGCAGCACTGAAGGAAGCAACAGAACAAATTAATAAAGATGTTAAACACAGCATTAACATTGTTTACTCAGTTTTTAACTAGGGCTGGTGAGTGTATGAAAAAAGAGTGTTCCTAGAGAAGTGGGCCCCAAGGTCTGAATGATTTGATGAAGAGTACAGACAGGCTAAGGAAGAATGTTGAAGATTATTGCGTGAGTATCGGAGATATTAAAAGGGTAGAACATGGTTCAGGCTGGAACAAAAGATCATCGTATATTTGAGGTAGCAGTTATAAAGTTTGTGAACAGTTCACTTGTCAAGAGAGAAGATTGCAGTATGTAGAAAGTAGGAAAGTATATTAAAGGAAACTACTAAAAAGAAAAAAAAAGCAAGATTTCCGGCGTTAAACAGCGGAAAGGCTGAGTCAAAATATTAATACATCGGCTTTATTTGGGGATGATCTGAAAAAGCTAGGATTAAAAATTAAATCAATAACTAGCAAGAACATAACAATGCAGAAATGGTTTGAGCATTTCCAAATGCTCTTTAGTGATACTGATAATGAAAGGTGTACAGATAGTGAAACGACCAGATAGTAGTGTCGATGACGAAGATCATGTTTTAAACCAAGTAATTATATACCAAGAAGTTGAAAAGGCAATAAAGCAAATCAGATGTGGCAAAGCAAGTGGTATGGATGGTATTGTTGGGGAGATGCTCAAAGCAGGTGGACAAGCTGTTATTAACTTTATGATGTTGTTTAATAAAATACTTGACAGTGGTGTTTATCCAAAGGAGTGGTCCAAAGCTGTTGTGTTTCCAATTCTTAAAAAAGGTAACACGGATGATCCCAATAATTATAGAGGTGTTTCACTTACAAATACTACCTGTAAATGTTTTACATCAATTTTGAATCAGAGATTATACTTATGGTTTGAAGAAAACAATATTATTGTTGAAAACCAAGCTGGATTCCGACAAAATTGTTCTCCAGTGGATCAAATCTTCAACTTGTATTCAATAGCTCAGAAATCTTTAAGTTGTAAAGGCCGTAAGCTTTATGTAGCTTTTATTGATTTCAAAAAAACATTCAGTTCAGTTCACCATAACAAACTGTTACAAGTTCTACATAATGAAGGGATAAAGGGAAAATTCTTTGTTGCCTGAAGTCCATGTATGAGTCTCTTGTTTCATGCGTTCATTCCAATGGAGAATATTCAGAATTTTTCGATTGTCCTGTAGGTGTAAGACAAGGGTGTGGATTAAGTCCCACTCTCTTTTCACTTTTTATCAATCAGCTAGCCAAGTCTCTTGTTTCATGCGCTCATTCCAAGCGTTCGTTCCAATGGAGAATATTCAGAATTTTTCGATTGTCCTGTACGTGTAAGACAAGGGTGTGGATTTAGTCCCACTCTCTTTTCACTTTTTATCAATCAGCTAGCCAACCATATCAGTAGCACTGGAATTCATGGTGTGCAGTTATTACCTACGTACATTGAAATATTCTTTTTGCCTATGATGTGGCACTTATTTCAACTTCACCAGGTGGCCTACAAGCCCAACTTGATTCTCTTAAGATGTGTTGTAATGGGTTAAAACTAAATGTTAATAAGGATAAAACTAAACTAATGGTATTTAGGAAGGGCGGATATCTTGGATCAAAAGAAAAATGGTTTTATGATGGAGAACAATTAGAAGTTGTGAACAGCTACCGCTATCTTGGATTTACATTTACAACTATGATCAGTGGAAATATTGGAACTAGCCATTTGGTGACAAAAGCGAAAAAAGCACTTTATCTTTTATGTCGTGTGTTTGGGAACTGCAAAGAAATGACTCAAAAAGTATTTTTTTTAAATCTTTGATTAAAAAATTCAACCAATTTTAATCTACTCAAGCAAAATATGGGGTTTACAACATTTAGAAAATATTGAAAAAGTACATCTACTTGCCTGCAAACGATACCTAGGTGTACCTCTTAAATCACCCAACAAACTTATTTATTCAGAATTAGGATGATAACCCCTTTACTAATTCATATTTAAAAAGCCAGACCAAATATCTATTGGTTTAGATTGTTAGAAATGAACAAAAATAGATTACCAAAGCAGGCATATCTTATGTTAATCAAACCTGGATGCGAAGGGTAAAAAATGTTGGGTTACAGGGATCAGAGAAATTCTAGCTAAAAAAGTATTTTATGAAGCATGGCTGAAACAAGGAACTGACAACAACAAGGTATTTCTGTCCCAGTTCAAGCAACGTCTGATTGATACGAATTTACAAGAATGGACAGCATCTGTTAGGGAAAGGGTAAGGTATTATTTGTATGGATCTGTACAAGATGGTTTTGGACATAGGAATTATTTCAAGCATGTAAACATTTATTGTCTCAGTGTAGCTCTGACACAAACAAGACTTGGTGTGTTGCCACTGAAAAACAATACTGAGAGGTTTTGTGAGAATCCCTAGGGAAGATTTTGTCCACTTTGTAAAAATGTTAACGAGGATGAATAGCATCTTATCTATGTTTGCCCATTGTATGCTGACTTAGAAGAAAATTCCTAGGTTCATTTATCAATGTTCTTATGGGCCCTCTTTTGAATGGTATGTACAAACAGATGTCTCAATCAATAGCAAAATACATCTTCCATTCAGTTAAGATCTGGCAAAAAACATTAAATATTTATTAGTGCATTAGCTTTGATTACTGGTAGTAGTGAATGTGTTACAACTTATAAGCTACCCTAGGGACTATTTGTTGCATGTAACTAGATGTTATGATAAGATTATTGTTATTCATATTGGAGTGTACAATGAAGATATTGTTACCACTACTTCATCCTCATTCCCACCAAGCCCCAATGCAATTGTAATTATGCCTGTGGTCTATATATGTAATTAAATAATTCGCATTCGCAATTCACATTCACATTCTCTCTTCAGAGGCTTCCTATTTCTTTTTCCATTCTCACATGTCTAGAATTAATTACGTTTCAAAAGTGTGGGACAACTGCAGTGAAGTGCACATGGAAAAACTAGATTTTGTACACAGACGTGCTGTAAAACACCTCAGTGGTGTTTTACGAAACACATGCAGTCATCAGTATCAACTGCCAGCACCTCTTCCCTTGACTAAGCACCTAATATCAAATAAGTGCGTACTTACGCATAAAATTATGTGTCCATCTGTCCTACTTATCTACATGAAACCATTGCCTGCTATGAAATTCGCAACCCTAACTCCTGAAATGCAACACTTATTCTGCCCAAGCCAAGAATAGACCTTTATAAATCCAGTTTGGCATACTCCGGCACGCACTGCTGGAACAATCTCCCCAAACACCTCAAGGAACGCATTTCAATCACAACATTCAAATTGAAACTTGGACAGTACATGCATGCCGAAAGCCAGACCAAAAATCTGTTATGATATTGTCACTGACAATCCTTAGAAACTTTGTTGAAATGTGTCAATCAGTTGATAAAATTTCATGCCATAGAACATTGTTTTCAGAGATCTGAATGTGTTTGTACAGTGGACATAAATTAACGAAGTCAAACTCTAGTCTGGTCATGTCTACGATTCTGTATACTCACATGTATTACAAATTGTGAACCATCCTCACCTAACTTTTTTTTTTTTTTCTCACTGACATATCTGTACATTTCTCTCTCTCTCTCTCTCTCTCTCTCTCTCTGTCTCTGTCTCCTCTTTCTCTCTCCCTCTCTCCCTCTCTCCCTCTCTCTTTCTCATGTGGCTATCTGTCCATATTTCTATTACCCGTCTCCTTATTTGCTATCTTTTATGTCTCTTACATCTGTGTTTTAAATTTTATCATTACTTTTCTGTGTTAATTTCACTAGAATCATTCATGTGTAGCATTCATGCTAGGGTTTTGTTGTTTTTTCCCTTGGGGTGTGTGTGTGTTTGTGTGTGTGTGTGTGTATGTGTGCGCGCGCGTGCGTGTGAGTGTTTCTCGCTTCCGTTTTGTGCAGATGTGCGTGATGTTGTGTCTGTCGGTTTGACGTTGTGTTATACTTGTACATTATACATGTATTAAGTATAACAACATTTATATGCGTATATGTTTGTGTGTCTCTTAGGTAGAACAGCGGCAGATGTGTAAGTCGGCCAAAGTGCTAATGTCTTCACCGTTGGAAAATAAAGAATAAGATGCATTCATTCATTCTCTCTCTCCCTCCCTCTCTCTCTCTCTTTCTCTCTCTCCCTCCCCCCCCCCCCCCCCCCTCTCTCTATTTGATCCTCTGAGAGATTTATCCTCAGATTAGTTTGAACTGGCCATCATTGGGAAGATCATGTTTGTTTTTAGTGATCTGGAAAATTTAGGCCTTTTCACTTAGTTTTGCTTGCTTTTCTTGCACAACCAGCAGAAACTGGTACTCCAAGAAAAGTATTCGGCCCAAGAAAATTTCTGTCAATGAGCATTCATTAACAGGTGCATTACAAGTGTGAAAATTTTCTTTTTCCTTTGCGAAATTAAGCTCACATGTTTATCACTTCTAATTCCACATTTTCACCAGTCCAGAGAAGCTAAAATAATAGTGGTTTTATGTGTGTTTTTGTCATTGTATTAAAGATATTGTTAAGAAAATACTTTATTTTGTGAATATATTGACTGTTCTGCCCATGGCATATATTTATGAATTGACTGGTCACTGCACTTGTCAGAGTACATGTTGTATATATAGTAATATACTGATGTTTTCAGATAACTGGAGTTCAGAAGAATGGTCCTGTTACTGCTGTTGACGGTGCGCATGTGCTCCCATCCCAGATGTCTGGCTTCCCACAGACTTCTGCATCAGCAGGTCAGCCCATAAATGGGTCTGGTCCTGACAGTAAGGGAAGTGTACGTTTGCACCACCTGCCGTCTCCTGCACCAGGTTTACCTCATGCCCATCCTCCAGCCTATCACCAGAAGTTGGGTCATGCATCACCCTCCCAGGGTAACATGCGAGGATGCAGTCCTAATGTAAACAGTAGTCAGCACTTGCAGCATCCACCTACTTCTGTCATGGACAGTCAAGAATTGCGCCGTCATCTGTCTTCAGGAACTGAGAGCCAACAGTTACAGAGTCCAAACAATGCTGCCTTTACTGATAAGGTGTTGCATCGTGGCACATTTGTGTCTGAAAGTCAAAGACTGACTCACTTACCCAGATCTATGCCTATGAATCAAGGATCTCATCAGCCTTTTCCAGGTGACAGTCTCAGATTTCCCCAGTTAGCAGCACCTGCTAGTCCAGGAATGCAGCCACGGTCTCTTGCAACCAGTGGTCAAGAATTGCGTTTTAGGCCCTCATCTGTACCAAATAGCCAAAGACTTTGTCACCTCCCTTTCCCTGTATCAAATGCCCATGTGGTTCATCATCCCAATGCATCCACAGCCCCAGGCATGCCTCATCCATCGTCTCAAGGACATGCTGACGCAGGTTTGCAGCAAATGTCAAATACAACGACCCCTGGTCTGCATTCAATTCTGAGTAGTACCAGTGGTTTTCCGCTACCATCTGTAAGAAACCAGATACAGGCAAGGGTTTCAATGCATGCAAGAAATCAGCGTTCACTTCCATTTTCTTCGGTGAATCAGGAAGTTCAACCTCCATCAGCAGTGATGCAGCAGGCCAGTCATCCTCCACCTCCGATGAACCAGATGAATGTTCTGCCTCAGCTGTCCATGATGAATCAGACAAGATTCCCACCTCCATCTGTGTTGAACCAGCAAAGAATGCAGAATTCTATGTCAGCAGTAACCCAACAAGGTGTGCAACCATCATCGATGGTGAGTCAAGGAGCACAGCCTACATTGGTACAGAAACACCAAGGAATGCAGCCTCCATCGCAGCACATAGTATCCAGCCAGCAGGGGACGTATCCGTCATTGAATGTCGTGAAGCAGGAACCAGTCCCATGTCAGCTCATGGCAGTGCAAGGTATGCAGCAGCTGTCCACTGTGAATAAACAACAAATCAGTTCACCCACTGTGAACTGTCAAGGGTTGCAGCAGCTGTCCACAGCAGTGAGCCAGAATGGCAATCAACAACAGAACTTGGGAGGAGTGCAACAACACTTGAAGCAGCAAGGGAGTGAGTCTGTCTGCACTATGGTGAATGATCATGGTAGACAGCAGCATGCACAAAATCAGATGATGCCTCATTCACCCAGTTCACCAGCGAACAGGAAAGGACGCAGCCCAAGACCTCGGTCTGTTCCGAACAACTATGGAATCACTCCTGCACCATCTCTTCCAAATCGGACAGGATCACCTCATTTGCCTAGTGGGCATAGACAACAAAGTCCCGGAAGACTTCCAGTACGGGCTAGCAAACTTGAGCAGGGTGGATCACCTTTGGGACTTAGCTCAGGTCAGTCATCGCCCAAAGCATCAGGAGGGCCCATGAAAGGTTCCCCTTCAATAGCTGCACAGTTGGCGGTTATGAACAGTGAAGTGAATAGTTTATTAACCACAGTGGAGGAAACAAGAAGGCTGAAAGAGGAAATTCTAAGCTCTGGTGTGTCTGCAGGTCCTTGTTCTGCCTCCTTGAGCACACCCCCATCACCCTGTTCTGTGAACACACCTGTTCAGTTGCAGAGACCTCAGAGCAGTGGAAGTGAAATGGCTCAAGGCCAGCGTCCAGTCTCTGTCCCTGGTCAGGACATGCAGTTGTCTGGACTGTCTGGCTTTCAAACTAACTTTGGTCCCCCAGCCAGTGGCCTTTCCTTTGGTCCCCTCTCCCACAGTTTTCCCTCCCTCAGTTCTCCCAGTCCCGCCTCCCATGTTCCCCCTCCCAATTCATTGACCCCAAATATGCAAGCAGAGTTGGAGTTCAGTTCCTCGGTGCTTGATGATGTGGAGAAGCTCATGAAACAGGAGGAAGCCCAGGCCAGCCAGCAGCCAAGACCCTTGAGGTCCCAGTCATGTGAAAGCAGCATTTTCAGCAGCCAGCAGAGTAGCAGCCCCAATGCCGCCATGACCCAGTTTGTGCCTGCACCAATGCACAAGGAGTCAACACTAGGTGAGTGCAAGGGTCTCCACTCTGTGAAGCTAGCTCTGATACTGCTGGCAGTTGCAGTATTTAGAGTAAAGGGCAGTGCATGTTTTTTGTGTTTTTATCCGATCACAGGTTATTCAGGGAAATTGAAAACTGCATAACTGATTTGAAGGATTTCTTTTTGATTTATTTTGTAAATTGCTGAATGAGAATTGTGTCTAGGTTTACCAATAGAAGTTTGTGCTCTCTTCTCTTTGTCCCTGTCTCAGTCTCCCTGTCTTTCTCCCCGCCCCTCTTTCTCTCTCTTTTTTTATAGTATATTTTGTATTAGAGATCTTTCTTTCCCTGCCTCTTTCCATCAGAAGCACATTGGTATTCCTGCAGAAATTGACTTTGACAGCATTCTTTGTTGTTTTCATGTGGAATAATGTTGGTCATGATGGATTATGATGTGTGTGACTTTGACAGCATTCTTTGTTGTTTTCATGTGGAATAATGTTGGTCATGATGGATTATGATGTGTGTGAGCAGAAGACAGTGCAGCGAATCATCAAGCCCAGCAAGCCTCCACTACCTCATCTTCCTCCCAACAGCCTGCTCTTGCTTCCAACCAGGATGCTGATGCCTTACCTCCGGAGTTTTTCAACCCTCTTGCAAGATCACCAGATGATGGAACAGAAAATTTTGATAATGAGGAACGATGGGCCTTGATCATGGCCACTGAGTTAGGAAAAGAACTGAAACAGGAAAGCAGCAATGACTGTGACAGTGGTGTTGCACGTGCAGAGCCTGGTGGGGGTTCGAACATCACCAGCATGTATGCAAAACGTTCCTCCCCAGTCAATGTGAACATGCTCAACCACGTCTATGCCCCGGGCCTGCCACAGCCTAGACGCCTGACAGAGTCTGTGCAGAGGCTGGTGAAGCCTTTGCACACCCCGGACAACTCCTTGCTGCCTGGCCAGGTGGTGAAGTCAGCTGGACTGGTGTCCCATCAACACCCTGCTGCTGCTGCTTGTGCCCCTCCCATGGCCGCTGGTCAGGGCGGGCCGAAACCTGGCCATTGTGTGCCCATGGCCAGCTGGACAAGAGATGCTCTTGCAGATATTGCCTACAGTTCCATGGTGTCCGCAGTCCCAAGTGGTGCAGCAGTGAGGCCTACTAACCTCGGTGACGCTGGTAGAGCTGCCCAAGATAAAGCCGGAGCTGTGCCAAACGGCGTTTACCACCAGGTGAACAGGCCTGTGTTTCCTGGTTCTGCTGCTGCTCCCCAGGTCAACTTGCCGTCATCATCTTACGCCATTGGCCACAATCATGTGAACAGTCCAGGCCTGAGACCCATGGGTTCTCTGGGAATGCCCAGAGCCGCTACACCTCCATCGGTGGTGCATCCACCTCAGCTGTCAATGGTCCCTGGCACATATCAGAGTGTCCCATCCCCCATGCCTGCGTTACCATCCACCATGGGTAATGTTTTTTTCTTGTAACTTTTGCATTTCTTTTATTGTTTTAAGCTTGTTTAGAACTATTTGATGCTTTTCCTAAGGTGAATTATCAAGAACATAAGGGCAGATGGGTTTGTAATCATTCAGATTTTTTTTTTTTAATTAAGCATTATTCATTGGTTAAAATTTACTTTTTGTCTGTGTATATGAATTGGAATAGTATTTGGTTATAAATTCCTTTACTTTTTATGTGTGTCGACATTAGATCAGCTGTTGTTTAATGCATAACTGGGCACCAGCTCATTTTTGGAGTTGAACACATGCAGACTGACAATGTATCCCAAATTAAATACATTTTGAAAACCATTTCTGATGCAGTCTCCTTGCTTTCAGATTTCAGTGGGAGCCAGGGCTTCAAGGGCCCCCCTGGGAATGCTGCCCCCTACCTAGGGGCTGTGGACATGGCACCGTCACCTGCAGCGGTTCCGTCCATGCTGTTCCAGCAGGCAGGAGGCCTCGGCAGTGTTGTTGGAGAGAGTGCCGGAACAGCTGGAAAGCCACCGCCAAGGAGGAAAAGAAAAAGTAGGTGAAATTCTCTTTTTTTCGTCATTTATCATATGGGGGGAAAAAACTTGTTTTTTTCTGAACAAGGATTCATTTAAAGGGTCTATTTCAATGTGTACTGTAATGAAATTTTAGTGGACAGGTTTTTATTTTTTTCTGTAAAATTTTTGTTTTTTTATGAACTGTTATTGCTAAATACACCCAGGCAACGATGTCTGCAAATTATCTTTGAAGAATTTATGTTAAAAGATATTTTAAGAATCAAAAAAAAAAAAAAAAAAAAAAAGAAAAAGAAAGAAAGCAAGTTTTTGCCCCCATCTCAAAAAATAAGACTGCAAATTTTGCAGTGAGGCAGTGTACTCACAATGTCACTAACCATGTTTGTTCCTTTGGTTGCTAGGTAGGTAAGTAGGTCATATAATGGTTACTCAGCTTTGTGAAAAAACTGGTTGACTCTGCCTTGGAATAATGGAATTTTCGTGTGTTAGTGTGAAAGGGGACTTTTTTTTCCTCCAATGTTTTGTGGGGATTTTATTTTATTTTATTTTATTTTTTATATCTCGACAACAACAAAATAATGTATTTGCTGCAGATGATGGAGAGTCCAAGCAAGGGAAGAGGAAGAAGCCGAAGGAAAAATGAGCTGCAGTTGCTTGACCAGTGATTGACAGAAAGACAAGAAATGAAATACAGAAAGAGGGAGAGAGTGTTCACTTGGCCACCATCAACTGGTTGTCGGTTCACACACCTCTGGCAGCACTGCATGTCCTGTGTTTCTGTGATTTGTTCTGCAGACTTTGTTGTATCTCATGGTGGTCATGTCCAACAAAAAGCACATCATGATGGGTCATTCTCCCAGACTGGGTGCCACTTTAGGTCTGAACAAACTGCCCCAATTCTTTTTTCTTTTCCCCCCTTTTTTTAATTTTATTTTTTTTATGAAGCTTTAACAACAGCTTTGAATTACACTGTATGAGCACTAGTTATATACACATAACAAAAAAAGCTGTGGGTTTTTTTGTTTCGTTTTGTTTGTTTGTTTGTTTGATTGTTTTTGCATTTCAGGCAAAAATGGCAGTCAAATGTCGGATATGTTGAGAGCTTCTGTCACAAGGATCATATGCTCTACAAAACCCAATGAAACTACTTGAAATCTGAGTACCACTTTCAGGGTTATCAAATTCACTTGGATTTCAAGAAATGCTGAATTTATGATCATATGTCCTGGAAATCCATTGCAAATCGATTCATTAGTAATTGTGTTTTTCACAAAAAAGGGGGGATATCTACTATTATAAAGATTAAGCAAATTACTTTGGAGATGTTAAAAGAGTCACACTGCTCATTGTCAGTTTGTTTTTGTCACATTGCCTCTAATCATGTGGGAAAAAAGAGCATTTTTTAAGCAGAAGTCCGTGACGCATTAGGACGGGAATATATCACTAATTTATAAATGACACTTTACTATGGCTGACCAATTAATTATGATCATGTTCAATAGAATTGAGTTAGCTTACAGCTTCCAGGAACATACTTTTTTTTTCTCTCATTTTGTTGGCTCAGTTTGTCTGTGCATTGAATGTTTAAAAATATTTCCTTGGAAATGCCTTGAAATCCTGAAATAAATTCTGAGTAGTCTGTATGATCCCAGCAACAGTATTGTGCTTTGTGTGTTTGTGTGAAATGTAATGAAACATGAAAATGTGTGAATGTGTTTACTAGACTGTATTTTTGTGTACCTGCTGAGGATTTACTGATAATATTATACATTTAAACTCATGAATTTTGCTGTGGGCTTTGGCATCTTTTGTCCTGTAAGTTTAGCTTGCGTAACATACAGTGTTGGAAACAGTGATCCTTGATATATTAGTAGCTTACAATAATGATGTTAAATTGCACTCAGAATGTCAGCATGGTTTTAGACACATAGGCTCAAATATGACTTGGCTACTTGAAGCCACTGACAACTTCACTTGTATTCATAGTGATCATGCATTTGACTAAGATTTGGATTTCTAGAAGGCTTTCGACTCATTACCCCGTCAAATTTTTGTTATTGTTGTTGAAAATTCATTTGGATTAGTTTTAATTATGTACAATAACATTTATGGAAACAATTTGAGGAAGGGGTGATTTAACAGAGGCAGTAATTAGATGGGTGATGTTGATATCAGTTAACTGTTTAGATTCCAGTTGCAAACATCAGAAAATATCAGAGAAAATAAAAGACAAAAAAAACTAAACCATTATTCTAAGAGTTTATGTTTGCACTCTAAATTATACAAAAAATTGTGCCTGATTTTGTTGTTTCAGTGATTTAAATTTTTTTTTTTTTAACAACACATCCGAAAATACAGGAAGCTTATATTGATTATGACACTTAACTCAGCATTTGAAGCTTCATTTTTTTGTATGAATGCAGTCACAGCCACAATAAGGACATATATTTTAACTGCCGAGAAGGGACACATACATAGGTTTTGAAACCTATTGAAAACAATTTTGTCTTTGTGATTCCATGATGTTTGATGCAAAATCTTGCGTACCAAAGTATTCATTGTAAGTGTGTGCATACATATACACACACACACACACACACACACACACACACACACACATTTATTGATATATATAGATATATATAGATATATATATATATTATGAGAGACCAGGTTGGTTCAGTTGCTTCTGTTAGAATCAGTTTTAACATTGATGCATAAGGTCTGTTACAGTTGTGCACTTTCACATGCACACTCTCGTTTCACACACACACACACACACACACACACACACATTTTCAGTTGCTCTGCTGCTCCCCCCCCTTTCCCCTTTTCTGTGTTTTTCTAAGATGATCTCCCAGTATTCAGATCAGTATCGATGTTCCTGTTTCTCAGGATAAATGAAATCCTTTTTTTTTTTATGTGAGTGTAAGTTTACTTTGGAAAATAACATTTCAGGAACTATTATTTTCTATTAAGGACATTAGTTCAATATTAAACTCCTTCAGTTGACTACTTTATAACTCAAGCGAAGTTGTCTCTTTGTGACATCACTACATAGGACATCAGATATATATATTTTTTTTTAATGCATGGTATACTAACATACTGCAGATATTAAAAAAAAAAGAAAAAAAAAAAGAATCATGCAACATACAACAGATATGATATATACCTGTCTGAAGACTCATTAAAGTGTTTTCATTTGCCTTTTTTTTAATGTATTGTTTTTTTGTTTTGTTTTTTATCACATAGTCACCTAATGGCCCCCATGTTTGGAGAGTGACCCATATGGTGAAAAGATTCTGGACTCCCTTGAGCATTGCAGGGAAGGCTGAATGAGGCCTTTTGTTAACACAGCACTAAAAACGCGGAGTATATAGCAGAGGCTGTGCAGTGCAGTTTGGCTCAGCCCATCTTGACTGGATATTACAGGAGTGACTATAGTATGAGACAAATGATGGTTTAATTGAGGAGATATATTGTTTTCGTACAACAGAAGGGGAAATACATATTTTACTTGGACCATATGGGGTAGTCACTGTTTTGTAAGACGGCAAAGAAGTGCATCATAATGAGAAAGACAGTGTTTTATTCCTGAAAAATGAGAGAGAGAGAGAGAATGGAAACTTGTTTTTAACTATAAAAAAAAAAAAAAAAAAAAAAAAAAAAAAAATTGCTTTTACCAGAAAAGATAAGAGGAAGACTGAATCATATTATTTCAATCAGAAAAAAAAGATAGGGAGTTGTTCAGAGAGATTGTTTTCATTGTAATGTAATTATTCTAACCAGGATATGGAGATATATTTCAGTTTGATCATGATGGTGAATCTTGGAAACATACTGTTTTAATCAAAACATGCTGTGAGACATGCTGCAGCGTATTAAAGTTGAACTGGCTCACTTCTAGATAACCCAGTTTGATCAAAATAAAAGAGTGTGGGTCAGTGTTATATGTACAGGGAAGGGCTGCAAGGCCTGTTGTGAATAGGGCATTGCCGTTGACTTTTTTTTTTTTTTTATAATATATATATATATATATATAAATTTGAGATGAGCCCGTCAGCATGTGAAAGGTATTGTGAGGTCAGTGGGACCTTGTGTACATTGCTGTTGGCTGGCACTTGTCGGTGCAGTACTCCTGGTACCTCCCAGGCAAACTGTGGGCTGCAGGTGGTACCTTGACTTGTGCAATATCTATCCATTGTTTCTGCTGGGTCGCTGCAGTGATCTGACTGTCATAGTGATGCATTTCTTTTTATGACAGCTGGCGTGTGTGTATTCTGTTGTGCACCATTGTGGCTGGATTTGGAGTGCATGAATGTGAACATGCATCTATGTGAATGTGAGTGTGTGTGTGTGCACATATATGTGTGCACTTAATTTAAAATCGCCGGACTGGAATAGCCTCAGGGATGTAGCCATTGTGGCGTGCCGGCAGCTATTATTACTTCAATGATGATGTAATGCTTCATCTGGGACTGTTGAGTGTTGTTCATTTGGGTTGAGACAGTGATACTACGTGCCCTTGTTGAGCAGAGCGTATTGGACTATTTATTGGATCTGACAGTGTGTCTGTGTGTTCTTCTTCCCACCACCAGTTCTGGATCTTTGTTAGACTTAGAAGAAGAATTCTGTCCCTCTTTTCATCTTGTGCTCGTTGCATAAAAATGGATTGTAGTGAAATTTGAACAATGATGACATGTTGTATTTGGTTAGTGCTGAGCAGATTAACATGTAGCTCAAGTTGTTTTTTTTTTTCTTTTTCAAATTGTTTTCATTGAAGAATGATTGTGAACAATTGTGAAAAGGTCGTATGTCTTTTTTTTTTGTTGTTGTTGCTGTAAATAATGTCTCTCTTTTTCTTTTCTTTTTTTTAATTTTTTTTTTTTTAGGTATTTTTTGCATTTTTAGAATTTATGTATAACCCATTTTTTGTTGCCGAACTGAACGGTAAATTAAGTATTTATGTTACTGTTGGTGGGGCAGAGACACACAACATGAAGGTAACATGAAGTTGTAAACATTTGTCTGACCAGAAATAGTAGTATGCATTTGTTTGATATTTCTCTCTCTCTCTCTCTCTCTCTCTCTCTCTCTCTCTGCTTGTTCATTCTTTCTCTCTTGTCTTTGCCTCACTTTCCTCTCATTTTCATTGATATGAATGGTTTCAAATCGGATCTTACTTGGTTTGTTTGGTTGATTGTCTCTTGACTTGATCATGTTATTTTTGAGATCCTAATGAACAAAACTTCATCACCTGTCAGCTCAGTTATACAGAGGGATCTAGAAATTTGTAGTCAGTATTAGTGCTTAAAAAGGGACGGTTTATGACGGAAAATGATGATTATAATATTAGTTGATAGGATGTATGTGTTGTCAAGCATTTCTAGTGCCAGTAATGGGCTGTCTGTTGGGTGGGTGACTTCAACATGATCATGTATGAATGCTGTCACTGTTGTGTGCATAATTTGGTTGGTACATGTATCAGTTTCTCCTGTTGTCACAGAACCATGAAGAATACTTTCAATTATTTGTGTATTTGTTTTTGTTTGTTTTGTTTTTTTTCTTTTATAACCTTTACTACAAATATGAATTTGTCAAACCTCGAACACAAACTGTGCGTGCACAAGCCATGATTTCATCGTAAAAGGGGTAGAGAGATTTTTAGGCAAGAGCTTTTTGCTGATATTAGAATACATTTGTTCCCATAATACTTTTTTGTGTTTGAATTGATTTCTGGTAGTATGTTTGAATAATGGTATTAATGATGCACTGGCTCCACTTTGCTGTGGTGGATTTAAAATCATGTTGCATGCAGTTTGGTGAATCTCTATTTACAACTTTGCTTCGTGATTAACACTACATTTTTGTAGGAAAATAATCAAAATAGAGAAAAAGAAAAGAAAAGAAAAAAGAAGACAAGGAAAAAATGGAAATGACACCTTTGTAGTCTTTGTATGCTTAATTATTTGTTAATTTCTTGATCAAGAAATCAGGTATAATAAAGTTGATTATTTAATTATGAAATTATTTAAACGCAGGATCAGTCCAAATACTCAAAAAAATGTTTTTGTTGTTCTTTTAAATAGTTTTTTCCTTTTTTAAAAAAAAAAAAGGGGGGGAGAGGTGGTGTGGGGTGGGGGGGGGGGGGGGCGGATCAGTAAATCAGTGAAATCACAAATTGAGGTGGATTTTTGAGAACCTTGTGCTAAGCTTTTCTTAGATTATGGTCAATGGTCAAAGGTGGTATGAAGGGGATGGAAGTTGGTTGCGATGACCTAATCACTGAAATTAGATTAACCTGAGCGTGATGACTGGAATGTGTATTACACAGATTAATGAAGCAGTTGGGATGGTTTTGTGTGGATATTTTGCATGTGCTACCTGTCACACTTTACATCCTTCTCTTCACAGCCTTCTAGTGAACATGTCTGGCATGGGGTGGTGGCATTTTTGGGGGCAGTGGGGGGGGGGGGGTCTCTCTCTCCTGATCATCACTTTGCGTTCCTCCCCTTCCCCTCTACTTTCCTCTCACCATCCCAGCAGGGAAACACCTGAGCATTATACTGCTTCCTTTCTGTAAAGTTACTGTCACTTGATGTAAAGGTAGGAGTTAAGGCACACAAAATTTCAAGACTGTAAGTAGTACCCTGTTGTCAATGGATTTTTGATTGGCAAAATACAAAAGTTCATGCAGATTTTGAAAAAAATAAATTAATGACATCCCTTTTCTAAGTCCTTCAACACTTTCACTGCTGTCATATTTTGCTGTGATCGATGGCATGTTAAGTTCAGAAAAACGTAAAATTCATGCTTGTGATCTGGTCATTCCTCAACTACTGATAAAATCTCTGTCTCTCTCTCTTGCTCTCTCCACACACACACATGCACATGCACACACACACACACACACACACACACACACACACACACACAATTTTATATTATAAAACATTCCCACAAAATACTTCAACAACACACATACACACAGAAAGGCAGAGACAGAACAGGTCGAAGTATGCTGGCCCTTTTCATTCCCTCTCTCTCTCTCTCTCACACACACATGTTTATTACCCCATGCCAAGACCGATAAAGGGAGTAATTCTTCCTCATGCTCTTGCCAAGCTGATTATTTTTGTGCTGTACTGGGCATAACAGAAAGAATGGTATGTGGAAGTGCAACGTATGTCAACACAGCATTACCTCTGTGTAAGCTGTATGTCAGCAGTACAAAGTTTAAAAATCAAAACAAACCAAAACACACACACAAGTTTGAAAATGTCTTATTTGGGCCTTTTTGACTGAAAAAAAGGAGGTTTTTCTTAGTCTGTAGTATGGGTAATTTGTAAAGAAAGTTCTCATCTTTGTAGCTGACGATGATTCAAGTTTATGGCAGAAGCCTGCACACAGAATACTAAGCCTTTGGTCTGGATTTCTGACTTGGTAGTTAAACAATTTTTTAACTTTTTTTTCGTTGGGGTTCAAATTAAAAGTTTTTTTTATTTTTTTTATTTATTCTATTTTATTTTTTAAATTGATTTTAGATAGGTTGGTTTGGGGTTTTTTTGTTTTTATTTTTTAAACCTGAATGAACCCTGTTACTTCAGTCTGTCATGCAACAACTTTATATGAACCAGTAGATTCTTTCGTACTCGAGGGGGGAAGTCAAGGGGGCTTTTCGTTCATTCTCGTTGCATTGAAAGGGATTATGATGTGTACTGGAGGCCATGTGGACTTGAAAGATGGTGAGGTTCATGGTGGTGGCCAGGGAAGAGAGTTGTCGTTACAAAAACCTTTGCCTTGAGCGTGACAGCGCTTGCCACACGTGTCTGTGATGCGTCAACAACTTGCTCAAACAGGGATGTACACATGTTACTTGCTGCTGTTTCTGGCATGCATAACCCCCCTATGCAAGGCTTTCTTTGACCCATACCACCTGGCTGTGTCATTGATTATGTGTGAGCATTTCCTCTATTTGATTACCTCTTTTTTGGAGTTGGAGGGGGTTGGGGAAGGGGGGTGGGGATATAAAATGTAGGTGACGTACATGTTATAACTTGACATTCTTCCATGTTATATAAAAAAAATCTTACAAAGCAACGAAGATGAAAATATAACCTTTGAAATTTGAATTTAAAAAAAGCATATCCTAATAATAATGTCTTGAATTTTTATTTTATTATTATTATTTATTTTTATTTTATTTTTGGTTTATTTATTTGTTATTTTTTAGCAAGAAAGAAGATGCAGTTGAAGAGAAAAAACATCTTCCATTCCATTCTGACCACTGTCCAGTACCATTTCCTTGCATGTGTCATAGAGAAGTCTGAAAGTAGTTTATTCCCATTCTGAGGTTTTGCATTGATGATGATAGACCTGATCAACTTGATGGGCTGAGAGAGTGAGTTGGCAGGATGGAATTACATTGGCAAGCTGTAAGGATCACTGATTGGTAATGGCTGGGTGTTTGAGTCCAACAAAAGTTTTAAAATTGAAGAACTAAAAGACTTGTCATTTACAACAGATAGGAGGAGTGTCCACAGTGTAGTGGTGTGAGTACTGTTCCTTGCTGGCCTGCATGATTCCCTTGTTCGGTGCATCAGCATGCATGCTTGGCTGAAACCACGCTACTGGTCAAGTGTTTCATGTGTCGTGTTGCACAAAATTGTTCCCCCTTGCCCCTCACGCCCTCATAAGTAAGTGCACAGTTTGTCTCATTCAACTTTGGATTAGCAGTAGAGCTAAACTCGCCTCTGCACTGCTTTCACTTGCATCAAGCTCCACAACTACCCCTCCCTACCCCCTCTCTGAAAATCATCACCATCACTTCCTTGTCAAATGAGCCACTAAACATATCATCGAAAGTGATTTGTGTAGCTTCTGCAACATCTTGGGTGACTTTTTGATTTTATTTATTTATCTATTTATTTTAACCAGCAGCTGTTTCACACCACTTTGGCAAGGTTGTGATAGTTGTCAGGCATTTTGAAAGTGGAGTCTGAATTTCTATGAGGGGTACTCCAGATAGCTTCATGGAATGACCATTCAGAGTCTGATTAGGTTTTGCCCCTCATGAATATTATAAGAAGACATATCAAGGTTTCCCACTATAGTGTATTGGGAAAACCCATAATCAAAAAATAGAGGTGGGGAAAATCATGCTTTGGTGAGGACAGATTTATTCATCATGGGTCACTTTCAAGCACATTAAAACTTGCGGAAATTCCCAGCATGGGGCACTGAAGAGGTTAAAAAGTATTGAATTATCGCATTCCTCCCATTGTAGTCACTTGGATACAACAGAACATCAGAAAGTTTTTGTACAAAATTGACAGCTTTGCTCCAGGATTGATTCAACCTCGAATTTTTTATCTTTATTTCTTAGGACTTTGAGTGAGAATATGAGTGAGAATAAAAACATGATTCCAGCCTGCACTGTTGGACAAGTTCTGTGAAATGATGCAGGTTTATAAGTGTAGCATAAGGGGGTGTACATGAACAAAGATTCTACAAGTACGCACATCAACTTCTTCCTTTTTTTTTTTTTTTTTTTTTTTTAATATTAGTTTTCCACCACTTCATCTTTCAAGGTATGTTAAGCAGTTAAGAATCCAGCTATCTTTTTCTCAAGCATGAGATGAAGAGAGATTGGAAAGAGTAGAGATGTTGGGCAAGTAAACCTGACTACATGTACCGACACTGTCCTCATTGCTGAACAATTCATGGGTATCATGGTCAAGTTGTGGGAAACTGTCATCTAGTTTTATGTTGGTTTTTTTTTTTAAAGTATGATTATTAATATTACTGTGGGTTTTTGTGTGTGTGGCGTTGTTGTTTTTTTTCTTCTTGCTCTGTGCCAGTGACCATTTGCACACCTTGTGAGTCAGCATTGTTTCAGATGCCATTACCTCCTCTTCACCACACAGACAGTATATAGATCGATGTACTTCAGTTTGGCTTTAACCGTCCTGATTTTGTGTAGAATTCTTTTTGCCCATTTCTTTATATCTTTACCCCCCTTTCATTTTTCTTCCTTTTTTTTCCCCCCATATTATTTTGTACTTCAGGTGTATGCAGTTATCATGCTCAGCCATTGATGTTCATGTAGGTGGTTTGAGGGGAGAAAACAGAAGAGGGAGTGTGGTCAGTGGGGAAAGACAAATAAAGGAGCATGGCAGTTTATGTTTAACGTGTGAGAGAGAGGTTGTGTCGTTGGGTATTGTACATAGAAAATCTATGTTTGATGATCTCAATTATGTTCTTTGTCCTAGTGATATGAGCAATAGGTTTACACCTTTCATTTTCTCTTCTTTTCTCTCTTTCTTTTTAGTGATACGCCTTTGATTTCTTCACTCCTTTTTTCTGTTTCTGCTTGTTGTAAATTATTACAGACTATGGTATTCTTGCAAATTCATTGTAGTGATGTAAATTACTGTATGATACTAAATCATTGTGCAGAAACTCACTTGTTATCAGCCCAAATTGTAAGCAGCATACCACAGAAACCTTTCCAAAGAGCTCAGATTGGCAAACCATCTGAACCTGAAGAAAACCCCTGGGCTGTTCTAGTTGTACATATTACTTTTTACCAGAAATGATACACATTCAAGTAGTTGTTGACGATAAAATTTTGAGTTTTGATCATCAAAATTCAGAACATATTCATGTTCCAGTGCAATAAGTTGGTTTTGAATCAAGAGCATTGGAGAGGTGTATGATTTTAATGATCCTCTGTGTAGTTTGGTTGTTAAACGTTTTGGTTTCTGTATAAATCATTTATAATTGGTCTACAGTTCGAGCATACAATCCTAATAAAGTAATATTTCATTTGGAATCATGAGGAGGATTCAGATTCACATGTGGGATGTGTATGTGTCTGGTGGTCTCAATGCATTGGTCATTGAATGTGTTAATTTCTTGGGACATTGTTTTTATACTGTTGGAGAAATTATATCTTTTAGAACCTGTAATTTTTTGCATTGGTTTTGTTTTTTTGTTTTTTGTTTTTTTGGTGGGTTTTAGTCTTTTCCAAGTTCAGATAAGTGTAGGTATCATGAATGCTTTCAAAATCAGACGTTAAAAAACAAAAAAAGAGAGGAAAAAACCACCACCAACAACCAAGATTTGGGTAACATCCATCCCCAGTCTTCAGCACTGGTGAATGGAAATAAGTGTGCTGTATCTGATGATGAGCATAATTGTATTTAAGTGCCAAATATTATCGTATGTTGGGGGGACTAATGAACAGCATGTGTGTGTGAATGGCCTGAAGTCAATGAATTAAACAGAACACTATTTGGCAAATAGAAACTGTATCCTTTGTTAGAAGGATATTTAGCTGATTGAAAGCACAGGTGTCTGTATCAGTTTCAAAAGAGACTATTTGGTTTATTAATCCAGTCTCTACCCAGTAGGTGGTTTTGTAAAATAAATTTGTGGGACATTTGTGGACATTCTCTCATTAGATGTTTTGGAATGAAGTACAAGTACTATTGTTCCATGTCCTGCAAGGGTGAAAGAAAATGGCAGCATGGTTAAGACGCTTTTCTGCTATATCAGTGTCCTTGAAGGTCTGGGTTCGGATCTAGGTCTCACCCTTTTTCCAAAGTTTGACTGGAAAATCAAACTGAGCAACTACTTATTTGAACGATATGAAAAATTGAGATCCTGTGTGCAGGCTTGCACTTGGAGCACTAAAAAAGAAGCCATGGTAACAAAAGTGTTGTCCTCTGGCAAATTCTGTAGAAGTAACCTGCTCTTTTAGATGCACAAACAGTGCCTGCAAAGCTGCCTCTCACAGGTTGAAGAAATGCTGCCTGAAACAGAAATGTTTTCTTATTTCGTTAATTGGGTTTAGAAGATTATTGCACTTTCCCGTGCTGCATTTTTGTCTTCACACACTGTTATGAGAATGTCCAGGGAGCATGCATGCCTGCATATGATGGTCATGGTCGTGGAATATATAACCTGTTCTTTTTTAAGTGGCTCTCAAAGCTCCAGGCTAGAGTTGATGGCCAGTAAGATTTACTGCAACAAACACTGTAGTTGATGAGTAGGTTTTTTGTTTCGTTTTTTTCCTAGTGAGGATTTGATTGTCGCAGAAACAGTTTTCTATTTATGAGTGCAAATGTAATTTGTAAGTCTGACTGTGATGCTTATTTGGCTGAAATATTAGTTGTTAAAAAAAATAATAGATAGAATAATAGGGCAACTCACATCAGAGAAAGGTTTTTTTGTTGGTTTTTTAAAATATTTTTGTGGTTTTTTTTTATAAGTTTTACTGTTAAAATAGTGATTTTACACAATATTAATAGGAAAATTTGTTTTTACCTTTTGACACATTGTTTAGCTTGTTTCCAGAAAAGTGTTTGCAAAGTAATTTTTTTGTCCTATTTGGCCTATATAGGTTTTGTTTTTGTTTATTCCCGTCTTTCTTTTTACATCCAGTTTTAATGTGGAAAAAGGCTGTGACTGGGGATGCACAGCTAGTTCATGTGTTGTGTGTGTGTGTGTATGCCTGCATACACATGTTAATGTGGGTGTATTCAAGGAAAGCATAGTTCATGTATTGTTTGTATGTGTGCATGCATGCACATGTTAATTTAGTGCAGTATATTTAGGGAATCTTTGTAGAACATGGGATTGACTTCTATATGGATGGGGTGAAAATGATGTGTGCGATGGACTTTGGAGCATGCATATAAACATGTGAACATCATTTATCACAAACCACTGGGGTAGCTTTGGAAGATGGCAAGAGTTTGAGGGTTGTTTTGTTGTTGTTTTGGTTTTGTTGTTTTGTTTTGTTTTGTCCCCCCCCCCCCCCCATTCTCAGTAGCTGTACATATATATTTGGAAAAAAAAGTTCTAAGAGGACAAAATGAAATCTCTGAGGGACCTTTCAGAATCTGTCAGTGAAGGAGATTCTCTTGTATGATTTTAACTTTTTTTCTTCTTCTTCCTTTTTTTTTTTTTTTTTTTTTTTTTTTTTTTTTTAGTATGTTTCATATGTTGTGAAGAGCTGGTTAGTGTTTGGTTAATGTTGTGTCAGTTGTGGTGATCAGGGTTTCAGTGGCTGTTGCAGTTCCATTTGTCACCCGTGAATCCTCATCTTGTCAATACGAAGCACTGACTTACATGCCCAAGTACTGATTGAATGTTTTCCTTTTGTCCCAGAAATTAGCATTGTGTACCTTGCCATCCCATGAAACTGCCGAAGTTGAAGTTGGGTGTAGTTGGATCACAATTGGCACATGTGTGATTGACGTTTGTGATATATAACCCCCCCACTTTGTTCCACTGCCACTTCTGTGCATAATGCTTTGTTGCCCACATGGCGGCTTGCTCCATGGATGTCAGTGTCTGCACTGCCCCTTGTGTCGGCAAGATTGATCTGGAATTCGAGCCTTGGACGTTTCTTGTTTGCACGTTGTGTATTGGTCTGTTGCAGAGTGATGATGATGATATGTGACAAATTTGGCCTGAAGGATTATGTCATGTTAAACTGTTGACCAGTGCTAGTCGAAAATAAGCTGGGATAAGTTTCCTCATATTAGAAAGTGTTTTGCAAGATCTTTTGTACATCATATTTTCGATTTATAGACTTGAGTTTTGTACTTGAGCAGATTTTATTGGCCTATTTTTATGACTTATTTGGACTGTTCATTGTACATACTTTCTCCTCTGTCCATCCTTGCATTCTGCGTTATGATGTAATAAATGATACTTACCTCACTTTTTGTTTGTTCCTGTGTGTATTTTTTCAGCCTTGAGAGAGAGAGAGACAGAGCTTTCAGCCTTGAGAGAGAGAAAGAAGTAGCTGATACATGTTGTCTACCAGCACTCAAACTTCCCATCAATCTGAGACCTGTAGAAATTCTTGAAGACTGGTGCAAATGCCCATTTCATATTGGTAATAAAGCAAGCCAGTGCAAATCCCATTTCAATTAATAAATGATAAAACTCTTTATTCTGAAAGCAGAAGTCTGTGACAAGTTTCATGCATCTGTATGCATGAAAACAAACGTGATTATATATAATTAGATCCATTCCCTTTTGATACATTGTTGTGATGAGAGTTTGGAGAGGAAATTGCAGTGACCTGTGAGCCTGAGAACTCAATAACTGTGACTTGGGCTCCACTGAAATGGTACTCCGGCATTGTAGATGGGTCTGCTGATGCCATCTACATGTGGCTAGTTTGTGAAATTGTTTCTGCTATGTATTTGTATGAACAACCCTTTTGTTGCTGTGGGTTCTTTTACGAGCGCTAAGTGCATGCTGCACACGGGACCTCTGTTTATTGTCTCATTTGAATGACTGGCGTCCAGACCACCACTCAAGGTCTAGTGGAGGGGGAGAAAAATATCGGCGGCCGAGCCTTGATTTGAACCAGTGTGCTCAGAATCTCTGGCTTCCTGAGCGGACGCGTTACCTCTAGGCCATCACACCACATATGCATGCATGCTGTGTTTTTTGTCGTGTGTGCAGTACATGTACTGAGTAGTATTTAAAATGTTGCAGATTCTTCCTTGTTAGAGCTCTATGTGCTTCATTAAAAGAGAATGATAATGCGAAAGGACATGACAAATTTATATACACCAAAGTACACACACACAATATACATACTGTCCACTCACACAATTGTGCAGACAGCTTATAAGCAGCAGCAAAGAAGCCATTTACAAATGCCAATGTGCAGACTGCCTCTGCCCCTCCCCTCTGGCCCTACCCCCATTGACCTCCACATGGTTATATATATAAAAGTCTTGTTAGACTGTGACCCTCTGAACAGCAGAGAAGATAACTGCTCTCCTCAGTATCTGGGATAGAATTTGATTATAGCAGAGAGTGTCTTGCCCAAGTTACATCCCCACTCTCTCTGCCAAGAGGGTTTTAGGGCAGTCAGTGTTGGGATGGTTCCCAAAGGCCACCCAGCCCCCAAGGCTGCAGCATGTACGAAACATACATACATACACAGATGCATACAAGCATGTACACAGGCATATGTTCTTCGACTTCCTGAAAACAGATTAAGATGTATATCATGGTAACCAGTAATACAGAGACAGCACACCAGTCAGGAGGATATTTGCTTGAAATTATTAAACAGGGAAGTTTTGAGAGCTATTTTTAAAGGAATAAAGTTGACTGTATCTGACTGATATCATATGGAGTGAGTTCTAGAGAGGAGCTGAAAAATAAATATTGTTCATATATGGGTTGCTTGTAACTTCTGTTACTGGAAAGCATGACTGACGGCCCCTCCACCCAATCCTGCTTTTTTTTTCTTCTTTTTTTTAACTTCCTTTTTTTCTTCCTTCTACAATTTCTTTTTTTCTTTTCTTTTTTGGGCTTCCTTTTTCTTTAATATAGTAACCAAGTTTTCATGCTGATGGAGAGAAATGAAAACCTTTGACAGTTAATGAATGCAACCTTTGCAATAGTCCTCCACAAATGAAAACACAAGTACACACATACTGGGTCAATAGTTTTCTTTATTGCAAATGTATACTGTTGCATAACAGAACAACAAATAGATTATAAAGCAAATTCTGTTAACAGTGTAAAAGAAATGACCCACCGCCTAACACTTATACTAAGCTTTTTCCTCAGAGCAAAGTAACACAAATTTTGCTTCCCAAAATTCCACCATGCATCATTTGGAATCATCAACATATGTAACACAAAATACAATGGTAAGAATTCCTAAACCTTTATGTTTTAAACAACATATATAATTCGCAGGGGGGAAATATCACTTGTAACATGATTTGTGCCATTATAAACTTGGTGGGAAAGGTCAATCTGTGAATGTGCAAAATACAGTGCAGCTGATCCATTATTACCATTTAATCTTTGTGCTGCTATTCATTAACTTCAGTTCATTTTAAATAATGTGTAACATCCTTGCATGATAATGTACCTAATTGAGTATTTGCTTTTGACAATGAACGAACCTTGTTTCCTTGATCCATATAAGCTCCAACCAGCTTGTGCCTTATCCGATCTTCTTGAACACTTTTGTTATAAACTGAAACCATTTTATTTTCCGTAATTCCTCAGAGTGTATGGCAAAATAATAACTGTCATTTGAAGGAAAGAAAGAAAAAAAAGACAGTGAAAACAGGCAGTAGGATGTAGGTGATAATTCCTCTTTTGTTGTAAAATGCAGCAGTAACTGTTCACCCCAAAGACCATTTGTTCATTTGCTAAAGATCACAGAATCAAATCTAATATCCTGACCTGGAATCATTGCACACATCAGAATTTCATCTTAACTGTGCTGATTGCCAGCGCAATGTTTTCATGGATCTAGTTTCATTACATCACTACAACAATACTGGGATATTGAAAAAAAAAACACAAACAAAAAACATTTCCAAGGACTACAACTCTTGCCTGCATGTATGCTAGCTGAAACTTGCAACTGCTGGAAAATAAGACATCCCATTTTCTTCAAAATGGACAAATACTGTTTTGAATGACAACATGTGCAGCAGCACAGAACAGGCAGCAGAGAGAGTGGTCCCTTGGAGAAGACTTTCTTCCTTTCGACAGATGATCGTCGTTCTCACATTCATAGCAAGACAGCTAGCAAGAGACATTAAATAAGCAAGACAGAAACTGCTTTTCATGTAAAATAAAATAAAAAAAAAGTCCTCATTGAACCATCTGTGGTACTATTTGAAAAAAGTGATATAACAACCAAGAAAGCAAATAAACACAAAATAAATAAATAAATAGACACCAAGAAAATGTCACAACTAGGTGGTTGCTATTCAAAAGTTCTGGCAGTTGCTGTGAAAGGCGGTTATACTTGACCCCAATTAGCAGCACTGGGGGAAGGTAACATCTTGTAGCAGCACAAGGAAAAGATAACCCTTAGTAGCAGCTCAAGGAAAAGCTAATCCCTAACAGCAGCACAAGGAAAAGGTAACTCCTAAGAGCAGCACAAGGAAAAGGTAACTCCTTATAGTAGTGGAAGAAAAAGACAGCTCTTCAAAGCAGCACAAGAATAAGGTATATATATATATATTTTTTTTTTTTAATCCTAACAACAGCACAAGGAAAAAGTAACCCTTTGTAGCAGTGTAAGGAAAACGTAATCCCCAAAAACAGCACAAGGAAAAGGTAAATCCCTCAAAGCAAAGGTAATCCTTAAAAGCAGCACAAGGGAAAAGCAAGCCCTTATAAGAGGAAAGGAAGAGGTGGTGGTTCTGTCACTATGACTGAATGAAGGAGGGATCAGGTGAGGGTGGACGCAGTGTCTCCAGTCTAAGGGGGCGTGAGGATGGCCTTCAGAAGTCTCTTGTAGTCTCCGCTACATTCACTCTCCACGGCTTCCACCAGCGTTTTTTCATAGGCGCTCTCGTACGCCTCCTCAATCTCCTCCATGTCGATCTGACAAAACAGCATTTGGATGAGAATAACATTGTTTTGTTGTTGTTGTTGTTTTAAAGAAAAAGAACTGAAAGAAAAAGATAAAATAATGGATTTGGCAGAAAGTGGCCACTTATGAAATTCATAAAATAAGAACACTGATCTGAAACCATTAAATGTGTTATTCAATTATCGATTTTTCTTTGGATCGATATGAGAGAAAAAATATGTACTTTCAATAACTGAAAATATTGTTACAATAACTTAAGTACTGGAAAAAAAACTATGTCATTTTTTTTTAAATCATCAAAAATTAAATTGTTAAAAGTCACATTAATTTATCTTCGGATTTACATGGAAAAAAAAAGTGCATTATCCAGTACCCAAAAATGAAGCTGCAATAATTAAAGAACTGATAAAACTCATGACATTCTGAAGCCAGATCATCAAAAATTTAGACAATACTATTTGTGACTGCTGTGTTTTTGGTTGTTTTTTTGTTTGTTTGTTTGTTTTGTTTTGTTTTGTGTGTGTGTGTGTGTGTGTGTGCGTTTTACACTATAATCTGAATTTTACAACATGAAATAGTCATGCTTGCAAAATCTGACCCATTAGTATGTATCATGGCTGAGTTATATCAGCAATCTCAGCAGTGCTAAGTTTGCACTGCATAAAGTTTCAGTTTTGTTTTCTCAAGAATGTGTCACTGTTCTGACAAATCTACGTACGTTCACCACAACTGCTTGGCTGTTGCCTGACCCGCACCATAACCCATCGCACGTTGTCAGGCCTTCAGTGCATGCTTATATATTTGTGTACCTATCAGATTAGATTTCTTCTCTGGAATTTTGCCACAGGACAAAACTTATGTTGCCCTGGCTTCTTTCTCATTGTTCTAACTGTGTGCTGCACACAAGACCTCCGTTTATTGTCTCATCCAAATGGATTTTCCAATCACACTTGGGAAACAGGATGAAACTGGGATGCGAACCAATAACCCCATGGACAGTTGATTCTTAATAACCATTCTGCCACCTTCCTCCCAACCACAGTCTATGGAACTGGCGTCGACTCAGGAAAATCCTTGATGCTTAGCAAACTTGGCACCGCTGATGGCTTGTGCCGCTGAGTCCAGGTGAGGTCCCACTTACCTCCGACCTGCTGACGATGATTCGGATCAGGTCGCTGTCGCTGGTTCCAAAACCGGCCATACTGTCATGCAGGCGTCGTGCAAAGTAGTTGGGTTTGCTCTTCACGCTTTCCACTGAAACCAGGTATACATTTCAACACCATGGTGGATTTAAACAACAACAACAACAACAACAACAACAGAAAGAAGAAGAAAAAACAAAGAAGAGAAAAAAGAACATTGAAAAATAAAACCCAACATCATTAACATGGCGGCAAATCAATCATTTGTTTTTCAAAATCTTTACACAAAATATTGGAAACCATTCTTTTCACACATACTAATGAGGAAAAAATCAAAACCTATCATATAAACACACATGGAAGAATGTAAAATGGACCCTGGCCACTTCCAATTCACACACACACACACAAACACACACACCAAATCACACACAAAACACACACACAACTAACCACAACCATGCACCCCCCCCCCCCCCACACACACACACACACACAAATACCACACATGCGCGCGCGCACACACACACACACACACAGAACTACAAACATGAATTTCACACACACACCCCCAACACACACAGACACACACACACAAAACAAACCAACCACACACACCTATCCACATCACACCCACACACCACACCCACCCCACACACCAATAGCCAGATAGCCCTCCTGAAGACCACACCCACACACACACACCAATAGCCAGGCAGCCCTCCTGAAGACCACACCCACACCCACACACTGATAGCCAGGCAGCCCTCCTGAAGACCACACCCACACCCACACACTGATAGCCAGGCAGCCCTCCTGAAGACCACACCCACACCCACAGCCAGGTAGCCCTCCTGAAGACCACACCCACACCCACAGCCAGGTAGCCCTCCTGAAGACCACACCCACACCCACAGCCAGGTAGCCCTCCTGAAGACCACACCCACAGCCACAGCCAGGTAGCCCTCCTGAAGACCACACCCACACCCACAGCCAGGTAGCCCTCCTGAAGACCACACCCACACCCACAGCCAGGTAGCCCTCCTGAAGACCACACCCACACCCACAGCCAGGTAGCCCTCCTGAAGACCACACCCACACACTGATAGCCAGGCAGCCCTCCTGAAGACCACACCCACACCCACAGCCAGGTAGCCCTCCTGAAGACCACACCCACACACTGATAGCCAGGCAGCCCTCCTGAAGACCACACCCACACCCACAGCCAGGTAGCCCTCCTGAAGACCACACCCACACACTGATAGCCAGGCAGCCCTCCTGAAGACCACACCCACACACTGATAGCCAGGTAGCCCTCCTGAAGACCACACCCACACACTGATAGCCAGGCAGCCCTCCTGAAGACCACACCCACACACTGATAGCCAGGCAGCCCTCCTGAAGACCACACCCACACACTGATAGCCAGGTAGCCCTCCTGAAGACCACACCCACACACTGATAGCCAGGTAGCCCTCCTGAAGACCACACCCACACACTGATAGCCAGGCAGCCCTCCTGAAGACCACACCCACACCCACACACTGATAGCCAGGCAGCCCTCCTGAAGACCACACCCACACACTGATAGCCAGGCAGCCCTCCTGAAGACCACACCCACACCCACACACTGATAGCCAGGCAGCCCTCCTGAAGACCACACCCACACACACACACTGATAGCCAGGTAGCCCTCCTGAAGACCACACCCACATCCACACACCCACACACCGATAGCCAGGTAGCCCTCCTTAAGGGCACCGCTACACTCGTTGCGGATGGCCTCCTCCATGGTGACCCCGTCAGACAGCTCCTCGTAGACCTCGATCACCTTGCGCAGCTGTCCGGGAGAGGTCAGGCACAGGATGGCGTTCAGCTCCGCCTCCTCCGTGCCCCACACGTCCGCACCCGCCTGCCACACACACACACACGCACATACAAACACACACACATACACACCCCATTAGTTCTGCATATTGAAGAATATGGTGATGCAGCTGCTGCTGATGATGATGATAATAATAATGATAATAGCAACAGTAACACCAAAGAAAAAGATGAAGAAGAAGGATGGTGTTCAACTGTGCCTCCTCTGTGCCCCACACGTCCCCTCCCGCCTTCAAAGCATGGCACATGCACACACACCATTGGTACTGCGTACTGAAGAATGCGATTTTGCTGCTAATAATTATGATGATGATGATGATAGTAATAATAATAAGAATGTCAATAACAGTATCAACATCAACAAGTCAGAAGAAGAAGATGAAGAAGGACAAGAAGAAGAAGAAAAAAAAAGTATTAGGATAATAATTATTAACATCATCATCATCATCATCATCATAATACTGCTAGTGATGTGTTAAGTGTGAACAATGCTGTGTAAAGTGTAAACAATGTGTAAAGTGTGAACAATGCTGTGTAATATGTGAAACTTGCAACTGTGCAAACAATGTTGCTGCCAGAACTGAAAGTTGTGTATTGGGGGGAAAAAATCTGATCAGAAAAAAAGCAATTACAATGTGACAGCTGGACCTATTTTGTCAGGTTAATGCAATTCTATTTTCATCCATTTCACACTGTCACTTTATACAAACACAGACAAACAAAAACAACAACAACAAAAATCATTTAAAAACAACAAAGACAAAGATACTGACAACAACAAAAAACAACCAAACAAACACACACACACACAAATATTCAAACAAAAACAAAACAATAAAGTATGTGCAATTATCAAAAAAAACAAGTTTCAAACTGTCCTGTGTCTTAACACCAGCTATGCATGCACACTCACTGCACAGCTGTATATCTTTCTTAGAAAATAGCGCTCTAGGTCGGTGTGCTGAAGAGGTACAGAGGGTATCATCAGTACCAATTATATTATTCATATCATCATTGTATTGTACTGTATTGTATTGTATTGTATTGTTGAAATCTGACATGTATGTTCCCAGTTTGGTATGAGAAGATATAGATCTGGCTGTCTTTGGAAAATCGCGATTGGATTTGAGAGTGATTTCTGGTTCCAAATAATTTTTATCAGTTAAACTTCTCATGGCAAATTTTTACCACATCCAAGTTCCCTTTGATCCTCTAATGGTAATACTCCCGCTGCACTGTACGTTTTCTTACTGGAAGCTTGGACTGGTAAGTCAAGTGCCAGTTTATATGCTCTGCATTCTATGCTTACTTTCTTTTTCTTGTGCATAATATATAAGTAAGTTTTGTGATGTACAATGGTGTAATACTCCATGGTGTTTACTTGTTCTTGGTGGTGTTATTGTGTGTGTGTGTGCATGTCCCAACACTCAGCTTACATCACAGATTGACATAACTTTACATTTGGGCCAACAGCAAAGTGAGAGCTGTATTATCAATGGTTTCTCCAGTCAATGGGAAATCATTTACAGCTTAGTCTTTTGTGAAGGACTGTGACTCTCAAACTAGGAGGCAAAATTGCACTGGCTCTTAGTGCTGCAGCCTTGTGGGCTAGTTGGCCTTTGGGAACCATCCCAACACCGACTGTCCTAAAACCCTCTTGGCCGAGAGTGGGGATGTAACTTGGGCAAGACACTCTCCACTATAATCAAATTCTAGCCCAAATAGTCGGAACAGCAGTTGTCTCCTCCATGTGTGTGTGCGTGCGTGCGTGCGTGCGTGTGAGGTCATGGCATGGATTGCAAAAGCTGACTGACACTGAGCTCAGTCTCACAGGGAGGATGTTTGTACAAACCTGTGAATTTTGGCGTTCCCTGTCAACTGAATAGTTTGCAGCTTGTTAATTTGCCTACACATTAATCACTGTCATCAATGTGGTTTGAAATATCTCCACCCTTTATCATTATGTATAAGCACCAGTATCCCCTGCCACACTGTCCACCCTTTATCATGATGTATAAGCACCAGTATCCCTGCCACACTGTCCACCCTTTATCATGATGTATAAGCACCAGTATCCCTGCCACACTGTCCACCCTTTATCATGATGTATAAGCACCAGTATCCCCTGCCACACTGTCCACCCTTTATCATGATGTATAAGCACCAGTATCCCTGCCACACTGTCCACCCTTTATCATGATGTATAAGCACCAGTATCCCCTGCCACCCTGTCTTCCCTTTATCATGATGTATAAGCACCACCAGTATCCCCTGCCACACTGTCTTCCCTTTATCATGATGTATAAGTACCAGTATCCCCTGCCACACTGTCCACCCTTTATCATGATGTATAAGCACCAGTATCCCTGCCACACTGTCTTCCCTTTATCATGATGTATAAGCACCAGTATCCCTGCCACACTGTCCACCCTTTATCATGATGTATAAGCACCAGTATCCCTGCCACACTGTCCACCCTTTATCATGATGTATAAGCACCAGTATCCCTGCCACACTGTCCACCCTTTATCATGATGTATAAGCACCAGTATCCCTGCCACACTGTCTTCCCTTTATCATGATGTATAAGCACCAGTATCCCTGCCACACTGTCTTCCCTTTATCATGATGTATAAGCACCAGTATCCCCTGCCACACTGTCTTCCCTTTATCATGATGTATAAGCACCAGTATCCCCTGCCACACTGTCTTCCCTTTATCATGATGTATAAGCACCAGTATCCCTGCCACACTGTCCACCCTTTATCATGATGTATAAGCACCAGTATCCCTGCCACACTGTCCACCCTTTATCATGATGTATAAGCACCAGTATCCCTGCCACACTGTCTTCCCTTTATCATGATGTATAAGTACCAGTATCCCTGCCACACTGTCCACCCTTTATCATGATGTATAAGCACCAGTATCCCTGCCACACTGTCTTCCCTTTATCATGATGTATAAGCACCAGTATCCCTGCCACACTGTCCACCCTTTATCATGATGTATAAGCACCAGTATCCCTGCCACACTGTCCACCCTTTATCATGATGTATAAGCACCAGTATCCCTGCCACACTGTCCACCCTTTATCATGATGTATAAGCACCAGTATCCCTGCCACACTGTCTTCCCTTTATCATGATGTATAAGCACCAGTATCCCTGCCACACTGTCTTCCTTTATCATGATGTATAAGCACCAGTATCCCCTGCCACACTGTCTTCCCTTTATCATGATGTATAAGCACCAGTATCCCTGCCACACTGTCTTCCCTTTATCATGATGTATAAGCACCAGTATCCCTGCCACACTGTCCACCCTTTATCATGATGTATAAGCACCAGTATCCCTGCCACACTGTCCACTCTTTATCATGATGTATAAGCACCAGTATCCCTGCCACACTGTCTTCCCTTTATCATGATGTATAAGCACCAGTATCCCCTGCCACACTGTCCTCCCTTTATCATGATGTATAAGCACCAGTATCCCTGCCACACTGTCTCCCTTTATCATGATGTATAAGCACCAGTATCCCTGCCACACTGTCCACCCTTTATCATGATGTATAAGCACCAGTATCCCTGCCACACTGTCCACCCTTTATCATGATGTATAAGCACCAGTATCCCTGCCACACTGTCCTCCCTTTATCATGATGTATAAGCACCAGTATCCCCTGCCACACTGTCTCCCTTTATCATGATGTATAAGCACCAGTATCCCCTGCCACACTGTCCACCCTTTATCATGATGTATAAGCACCAGTATCCCTGCCACACTGTCTTCCCTTTATCATGATGTATAAGCACCAGTATCCCCTGCCACACTGTCCACCCTTTATCATGATGTATAAGCACCAGTATCCCTGCCACACTGTCTTCCCTTTATCATGATGTATAAGCACCAGTATCCCTGCCACACTGTCCACCCTTTATCATGATGTATAAGCACCAGTATCCCCTGCCACACTGTCTTCCCATGTAATGTGTCTAAAAGGGGACACAAAATTCATGACAACACGTGCACATAGGACTATATGAAGATGTAAGGCACAGATCAGAGAAACAGAAAATGAGAGGGAGAGAGAGAGAGAGAGAGAGAGAGAGAGAGAGAGAGAGAGAGAGAGAGGGAGAGAGCCAGAGAGGGAGAGAGAGAGAGAGAGGAACATGAAAAAGCCCTTAAAAATACAATAATTATATGTATGTATGAAAAAGTATGAAAGTCAGTCGTGTCCAATTATGACCACAAGAACAGCAGAGGAGTTACCATTCTGCTGACTTTACTACCTGGGCTCAAATCTGATTAGAGTGCAGAGTGTCTTGCCCAAGTTACATCCCCACTCTCTCGGCCAAGAGAGTTAGAGTGCAGAGTGTCTTGCCCAAGTTACATCCTCACTCTCTCGGCCAAGAGAGTTAGAGTGCAGAGTGTCTTGCCCAAGTTACATCCTCACTCTCTCGGCCAAGAGAGTTAGAGTGCAGAGTGTCTTGCCCAAGTTACATCTCCAATCTCTCGGCCAAGAGGGTTCTAGAAGAGCTGGCGTTGGGATGGTTTCCAAAGGCCAACTAGCTCCCAGGGCTGTGGCAACAAAGAACCAGTGCAGTCTTGTCTCCAAATTTCAGTGACAGTCCTTCACAAAAGACTACGCTGTAAATGACTTTCCACTGCAGTGGAGAAACCACTGATCATGCAGCTGTCATGGTCAATCTGTGATATAAGCCGAGCGTTGGCATACACTTTCAGCCGACAGAATTAAAAAAATAAAAGAGGGGGAGGGAGCAACAAAATACTGGAAAATGAAATATGACATAAAGAACATGAAAAAAGTGTGTAAACCAGTATAATTCATTTTGCCAGAGGCCTGAAAAAATACTGTACACACCTCTGTAGCTAGAGAAACCAAAACTAGGCACACAAACATGCAACTTCAATGGAAAAAAACAACAACGGTATGAACAAAAAAACGTCAAAGCGGAAAATTGCAAAATCCAAGAAAAAGCAAAGCTCAATAAACTACATCTCTAGGTTTCTCCATATCCCAAACAGTTATAATGGACAGGAAGAAAACTGATCCAGAAAGGCCGAGTGGCTGGGTCACGTACAGCTTTGAACTTTTCAGCGTCCTCCCTGGCTTTGTCCTCATCCGACCACTCCCACTCATCCGACTCCCGGCCCCCCACACACAGCGACACCAACAGCCGCCTGAAGTAACCACTCGTGTCGCTCTTCAGGTCCTCCTCAAGCTCCGTGTCATACTCTGCATTATCGTCATCACAGTCTTTATCGTCGTCATCATTTTCATCATCATCATCGTCATCATCATTCATCTTTATTCCCTGAATCTCTGTTTATAAGCTGTTTATGGTCATTCTGGATCATGAGTTCATGATGTTTTATACATCACGGAGCGCACAAATGCATACACAAACACACACACACACTCTCCCATGAGCACACACATACACACGCACACACACACGCGCGCGTGCGCGCACACACACACACACACGCACACATATACACTCACACACAGACACAAACACACACTCACGCACTCATCCTTGAGAGAGGGGGAGAGAGAGAGAGAGTGTGTGTGTGTGTGACCATGTTTGCGTGTGCATCATGACAGTGTGTGAGCATGTTACAACTTTGATGTATTTGCTGAGAAGAAGTGGTGTAGCACACAACGATTACTCTGCACACAGCCATACCTCAACCATAATTACATCACTCACAGCTTATAACCTTTCAAAGAAAAAAACATTGACAGCGCTAGCCTTGTGTAAATGAACACCCCAACCAAAGGAAGACCCACTGTTTGTACAAGTGGATGATAACAGGTGCACAGTACAGTTAAAGATTCAGAGGAATATGTTTTTCTTTGTGTCTCCATCTTGCCCACCTTCTTTGTACTTCTCCTTGATCTCTTCTATCTCGCTGTTGTTCCGAGTCACCATGATTTCTACCAGCGCTGTTTCGTCTGTGCCTGCCCCCTGCACGTCCACACACACATAGAGCATGGCTGTAGACCACTCCTTCACGACATGCAGTCAGCATGCAGACATGACAGTCATGCAGTCAGCATGTAGACATGACAGTCAGCATGTGGACATGACAGTCAGCATGTGGACATGACAGTCAGCATGTAGACATGACAGTCAGCATGTGGACATGACAATCAGCATGTGGACATGACAGTCAGCATGTAGACAACATCATGACAATCATGCAGTCAGCATGTAGACAACATCATGACAGTCATACACTCACCATGTAGACAAAATGGCAGTCATGCAGTCACCATGTAGACACCATGACAGTTATGCAGTCAGCATGCAGACAACATCATGACAGTAATGCAGTCACCATGCAGACAACATCATGACAGTCATACAGTCACCATGTAGACAACTGGACGATCCGCCAACACTTCTTGAGACCCAGAAAGCAATCCGTCTGCTATCCAGTGGCAAAGCACCTGGCTCAGACTCCATACCAGCAGAGGTCTACAAGGATGGAGGCACTGTGCTGACTGAGAAGCTTCATCAGCTGTACTCACTCATGTGGAAAGAAGAGACGATCCCCCAGGATTTCAAAGATGCATCTATCATTCACTTGTACAAGCGAAAGGGGAACCGGCAAGCCTGTGATAACCATCGGGGCATTTCCTTGCTCTCCATCGCAGGCAAGATACTTGCCAGGATCCTACTAAACCGCCTCACAGCACACCTTGACCAAGGTCATTTGCCTGAGAGCCAATGTGGATTCCGGAAAGAGCGCGGAACCACGGACATGGTGTTTGCTGCAAGGCAGCTGCAAGAGAAATGTCAGGAGCAAAATGCTGATCTGTTCTCCACCTATGTCGACCTTACTAAGGCCTTTGACACCGTGAGTAGAGAGGGACTGTGGAAGATCATGGCCAAGTACGGATGCCCTCGGAAATTTATTTCCTTGGTCAGCCAATTCCATGAAGGCATGCAGGCTCGAGTCCAGGACAATGGCGAAACATCTGCTCCTTTTGCTGTCACAAATGGTGTCAAGCAAGGCTGCGTCCTGGCTCCAACGCTGTTCAGCCTCATGTTCTCTGCAATGCTTACTGATGCCTTCAGAGATGGCGATGTTGGAATCGGCCTAAAGTACCGAACAGATGGCAAGCTGTTTAACCTCAGAAGGCTTCAAGCAAAAACGAAGGTCATGACAGACATCATCAGAGACTTTTTGTTTGCTGATGACTGTGCCCTCAACGCTGGATCTGAAGCTGACATGCAACTCAGCGTCGACAAGTTTGCCACTGCCAGCAGGAACTTCGGCCTTACCATCAGCACGAGGAAAACTGAAGTTCTCCATCAGCCAGCCCCAGGGAAACCCTACGTTAAGCCCAACATCACAGTCAACGGTCAGAGACTCAGTGCGGTGGAGCGGTTCACATACCTTGGCAGCACACTGTCACGAAATGCGACCATCGACGATGAAGTGAATGTCAGGATTGCAAGAGCAAGTGCAACTTTTGGTAGACTCAGTGCAAATGTCTGGAACAGAAGAGGCATTAGTCTTGAGACCAAGCTAAAGGTCTACAGAGCAGTAGTTCTCCCCACACTACTGTACAGCTGCGAAACTTGGACAGTGTACCAACGACATGCCAAGAAGCTGAACCACTTCCACACAACATGCCTCAGGAAGCTACTGAACATCAAGTGGCAAGACAGGACCCCAGACACAGAGGTGCTCGCAAAAGCCACCCTTCCCAGCATCTTCACCATCCTGATGCAGTCCCAGCTTCGCTGGGCTGGACACGTGGCACGCATGCCAGACCATCGGCTGCCCAAAAGGCTCTTCTATGGCGAGCTGCAACAAGGGAAGAGATCACACGGAGGTCAGAAGAAGCGCTTCAGAGATACTCTGAAAGTCTCTCTGAAAGCGTTTGATATCAACCCTGACTCCTGGGAGGAATCTGCAGTGGACCGTAACAAATGGCGCGCTGCTGTGCACAAAGGCGCCAAGTTGTGCGAGGCCAACAGGACTGCTGCAGCTGTTCAGAAGAGGCAGGCCAGAAAGTCACGGGCAAACAAGCTCCCTGACAATGATATGCCTGTCTTTGTCTGCCCCAACTGTCAGCGAACATTTCGTGCGCAGATTGGACTATTCAGCCATCTGCGCACTCACAGATAGATTCATGAGCATCCTTCCCCCCACCCCACCACCACCCTCCCCCCATCCCCAATCTGGATGACATCGATGGTCATCATCGATCTCGATGGACACACCACCAGACAACATGACAGTCATGCAGTCACCATGCAGACAACATCATGACAGTCATGCAGTCACCATGTAGACAACATGACAGTCATGCAGTCAGCATGTAGACGACATGACAGTCACGCAGTCAGCATGTAGACATGACAGTCACGCAGTCAGCATGTAGACATGACAGTCACGCAGTCAGCATGTAGACAACATCATGACAGTCATGCAGTCAGCATGTAGACAACATCATGACAGTCATGCAGACAACATCATGACAGTCACCATGCAGACAACATCATGACAGTCATGCAGTCACCATGCAGACAACATCATGACAGTCATGCAGTCACCATGCAAACAACATCATGACAGTCATGCAGTCACCATGTAAACAACATCACGACAGTCATGCAGTCACCATGTAGACAACCTCATGACAGTCATGCAGTCACCATGTAAACAACCTCATGACAGTCATGCAGTCACCATGTAGACAACATCATGACAGTAATGCAGTCACCATGTAGACACCATCATGACAGTCACCATGTAGACACCATGACAGTCATGCAGTCAGCATGTAGACACCATCATAAGAGTCATGCAGTCACCATGTAGACACCATGACAGTCAGCATGTAGACACAATCATGACAGTCATGCAGTCACCATGCAGACAACATCATGACAGTAATGCAGTCACCATGCAGACAACATGACAGTCATACAGTCACCATGCAGACAACATCATGACAGTCATGCAGTCACCATGCAGACAACATCATGACAGTCATGCAGTCACCATGCAGACAACATCATGACAGTCATGCAGTCACCATGTAAACAACATCACGACAGTCATGCAGTCACCATGTAGACAACCTCATGACAGTCATGCAGTCACCATGTAGACAACCTCATGACAGTCATGCAGTCACCATGTAAACATCATGACAGTCATGCAGTCACCATGTAGACACCATCATGACAGTCACCAAGTAGACACCATGACAGTCATGCAGTCAGCAATTAGACACCATCATAAGAGTCATGCAGTCACCATGTAGACACCATGACAGTCAGCATGTAGACACAATCATGACAGTCATGCAGTCACCATGCAGACAACATCATGACAGTAATGCAGTCACCATGCAGACAACATGACAGTCATACAGTCACCATGCAGACAACATCATGACAGTCATGCAGTCACCATGCAGACAACATCATGACAGTCATGCAGTCACCATGCACACAACATGACAGTCATACAGTCAGCATGTAGACAACATCATGACAGTTCATGCAGTCACCATGCAGACAACATGACAGTCATAAGTCACCATGCAGACAACATCATGACAGTCATACAGTCACCATGCAGACAACATCATGACAGTCATGCAGTCAGCATGCAGACAACATGACAGTCATTCAGTCACCATGCAGACAACATACACTCACCATGCAGACAACATCATGACAGTCATGCAGTCACCATGTAGACAACATCATGACAGTCATGCAGTCACCATGCAGACAACATCATGACAGTCATAAGTCACCATGCAGACAACATCATGACAGTCATACAGTCACCATGCAGACAACATCATGACAGTCATAAGTCACCATGCAGACAACATCATGACAGTCATACAGTCACCATGCAGACAACATCATGACAGTCATGCAGTCACCATGCAGACACCATCATGACAGTCATGCAGTCACAATGCAGACAACATCATGACAGTCATGCAGTCACCATGCAGACAACATCATGACAGTCATACCGTCACCATGCAGACAACACAACAGTCATGCAGTCACCATGCAGACAACACCATGACAGTAGTCATGCAGTCACCATGCTGACTACACAACAGTCATGCAGTCAGCATGTAGACAACAACATGACAGTAATGCAGTCACCATGCAGACAACATCATGACAGTCACCATGCAGACAACATCATGACAGTCATGCAGTCAGCATGCAGACAACATGACAGTCATTCAGTCACCATGCAGACAACATACACTCACCATGCAGACAACAACATGACAGTAATGCAGTCACCATGTAGACAACATCATGACAGTCATGCAGTCACCATGTAGACAACATCATGACAGTCATGCAGTCACCATGTAGACAACATCATGACAGTAATGCAGTCACCATGCAGACAACATCATGACAGTCATACAGTCACCATGCAGACAACACAACAGTCATGCAGTCACCATGCAGACATCACCATGACAGTCACGCAGTCACCATGCAGACAACACGGCAGTCATGCAGTCAGCATGTAGACAACATCATGACAGTCATGCAGTCACCATGCAGACAACATGACAGTCATGCAGTCACCATGCAGACAACATGACAGTCATGCAGTCACCATGCAGACAACATCACAACAGTCATGCAGTCACCATGCAGACAACATGACATTCATGCAGTCACCATGCATACAACACAACAGTCATACAGTCACCATGCAGACATGACAGTCATGCAGTCACCATGCAGACAACATCACAACAGTCATGCAGTCACCATGCAGACAACATCACAACAGTCATGCAGTCACCATGCAGACAACATCACAACAGTCATGCAGTCACCATGCAGACAACATCACAACAGTCATGCAGTCACCATGCAGACAACATCATGATAGTCATGCAGTCACCATGCAGACAACACCACGACAGTCATGCAGTCACCATGTAGACAACATCATTGCAGTGGAGAAACCATTGATTACACAGCTCTCAGTTTATTGCTGGCCTTGCCTTGTGTCAGGTATCTGATATGGCACTACATCCGTATCCACACAAAAGCATTGCACAACATACAGTGCAGAGGGCCGACAGATGTGACATGACTCATGGCTGGCCTGTCTCACGGCATAGAGCACACAGCACCAGCTGTCGGAAACCTATCCTGGCAAGGCAAGCCACGTCAGGTGTCTGGCGTGATAACGACGAGGATGATACCAATACTTATATAGCGCCTATCTTCGGTCAGAGACCAAACTCTTTGCACTTTACCAACACAGTCATTTGCACAGCAGGCTGCCGGCTACCTACCTGGGTAGAACCAACTGAAGGGGGGGCGGGGTGGGGGTGGGGGGAGGGTGTGTGCATCAGCATACATGCACATTAGTGTAGGATACTTATGTAGCATGATGTCATGTGCATGTGTGTCTTCCTGACATGTAAACAGTCAAACAGAAGTCAGAACAGCTGCTACATTTGGCCCAGCCTCAGGTGTGTGCAGAGCCTATGTGACTTTGGAGCATGTCCAAACATACTTCACAATCAGTTCCATTACTAAATATGAACAGCAAAATGTATCTGATGAGTCATGATTACATTAAAAAAAAAAGAATAAGAAAAAGCATTTTGAGTAATAAACATCATTCAAAAAGACAGATGGTGTAAGCTTACAATGCTGCAGCTTTTTTTTCTTCAGGTAAAACATTTATGCTTCCATTTTTCAGTTACCAAAAAGAAGCTTATTTGGAGAATCCTTCCTTTGCAAATCATATGATATCATATAAATCAATACCCCCAAAACAGCATAGTCCAACACATGGTGGGGTAAAGACTGCCGTATATGTAAAAGCCCACTGTTAGACACTTGGAAGCTGCAGCTTCAGAATGGACTTTAACATCTTCATTTCACATACGTTACTGAATTAAAAAACAAAAACAAACTGCAGCTCATCAATTAATAAAGTGTCAAACAATGCATCTGACAGAAAAGTCAGTTCTTCAATCAAGTAACCTCAACATGAATACGAAACCAAATCAATCCAAGACTCAGTTTTAAAGTCAATCAAACGGCCTCTCAGCCAATCAAATCCAGTCAAACCAACCAACCAACTAGCCATTCAGCCTACATTACAAGCAAACAATCCATCCATCAATTTTTTCCCCCTTTTTGTTGTAGTCTTTTTTGCTGCCCCATCATCTGCACACTTCCAATGGCACATTACTCCCATGCCGCTCATTCTGAATCTCCTCCCCCAATACACACACACACACACACACACACACACACACACACACGCACGCACGCACGCATGCACGCACGCACGCACGCACGCACACACACACGCGCACGTGCACACACACATACACACACACACACACACACTCACACACACTCACCAATATCTCATCATTAAAAGCCATCCAAGTCATAGCAATAGTCAGCTGAAATCAAATCAAATCAAATCTTTGCCTTACCGACATGGCTTCATGCAGTTGCTTGGCATCGTAGAGACGTGGGGAGGTCAAGAGAGCGACACACAGGTCTTCAAAGTCCCCTCCCAGCTCATCCTTGATGTCTTCTATCAGGTCCTGTGCGACAAGACAAGACAGGTTTTCTTCAGGAAACTCTGTTGGGGTACATCATGACAAGACAAGACATGTTTTCTTCAGGAAACTCTGTTGGGGTACATCAATACAAGACATGTTTTCTTCAGGAAACTCTGTTGGGGTACATCAATACAAGACATATTTTCTTCAGGAAACTCTGTTGGGGTACATCAATACAAATCAAGACATGTTTTCTTCGGGAAACTCTGTTGGGGTACATCAATACAAGACATGTTTTCTTCAGGAAACTCTGTTGGGGTACATCAATACAAGACATATTTTCTTCGGGAAACTCTGTTGGGGTACATCAATACAAAACAAGACAGGACTGTTTCAGGAAATTTCATGGGGGTCCATAAAGACAAGACAAGACAAGACAAGACAAAACATGTACATATGTTTATTTAACGAAAACCCATGGACATATATGAAGACAAAACAATAAATGTTTGTTTCAGAAAACATTGGGAATATACGTAGACAAGACAAGACTTGTGGTAAAGTGGTTAGCAACACAGACTGACAGCTGGGATGACGCAGGTTCGATTTCCAGTGGAGGGGAGGGGTTTTCGGCACATCACCAGCTCCTACCTTGAGTTGAGTGTGCTGTGGCCTTACATGGGAAGACAGGGAGTACACATTCAAGTATTATTCACTTCACAGATGTGTCTGAGTGTGTTGCTCAAATTTCCTGACCAACACTGAGAGTGTCTGTATCTCTCAGGCCTGGTTAATACCGTAATATCATTTTGACAGGAAGCTTAAAATACAGCCTTGACATGCATTCCCAAACCCAAAACAGACCCCCATAGCTTCATCATCATCATCATCATCATCATTCTCTACTTTCATTGTCAATATATGGGGGAAAATAGTCCCAAGTTCTGTGGCCTTTCATGCCCTGCTGTCGTGGTGACCTGTTTTGATCCCCCTCCACTTCCGTGCTCAGGGCGAGTCCTGTCAAGGTCTTTAGTGTCGGCAGAAACATGGGGACTGTCGTTAAGGGGACATGGTGGTGCGGGTCTTCACTCTGGGGGAGATGCTCACTCAGTCTGGCTCCATGACTAGGCTGTTATCGTCGTCATTCAGGGACTTAGTAGGTGGTGTCCAAAGTACGCCTCATCAGAACAGGTACTGCTGAACAGCGCCCCAGTGACACAGCAGCAGTGTAAGGTCTCCTCTGCTGTCCTGACAGCCATGTCGTACAGTGTAAGGTCTCCTCTGCTGTCCTGACAGTCATGTCGTACAGTGTAAGGTCTCCTCTGCTGTCCTGACAGCCATGTCGTACAGTGTAAGGTCTCCTCTGCTGTCCTGACAGCCATGTCGTACAGTGTAAGGTCTCTTCTGCTGTCCTGACAGCCATGTCGTACAGTGTAAGGTCTCCTCTGCTGTCCTGACAGCCATGTCGTACAGTGTAAGGTCTCTTCTGCTGTCCTGACAGCCATGTCGTACAGTGTAAGGTCTCCTCTGTTGTCCTGACAGCCATGTCGTACAGTGTAAGGTCTCCTCTGTTGTCCTGACAGCCATGTCGTACAGTGTAAGGTCTCCTCTGTTGTCCTGACAGCCATGTTGTACAGTGTAAGGTCTCCTCTGCTGTCCTGACAGCCATGTCGTACAGTGTAAGGTCTCCTCTGCTGTCCTGACAGCCATGTACAGTGTAAGGTCTCCTCTGCTGTCCTGACAGCCATGTCGTACAGTGTAAGGTCTCCTCTGCTGTCCTGACAGCCATGTTGTACAGTGTAAGGTCTCCTCTGCTGTCCTGACAGCCATGTCGTACAGTGTAAGGTCTCCTCTGCTGTCCTGACAGCCATGTCGTACAGTGTAAGGTCTCCTCTGCTGTCCTAACAGCCGACAAACAGTCTTGGACCTGCATCCATTCTAATTAACACTACACCCCTTTTTCTTATATCAATCTGTTCAGTTAAAATATATTGTGTCAAAAAAATGAACCTTTCATTCATTAAAGAAACATAAAAAAAAGTAAATGAAAGAATAATTAAGAGTATAAACATGTCATAATTAATACACACATTTCATTCACAATGTCGTTGTTACACTAGCCTCCTCCATATTTTTTGTTCAACAAATGACAGAATGGATGAAATGACCAGATATATAACTATAATCACTAAACAAAACAGACGAATAATTATTCTGTACATACCTTTCCATAAGCAACTTTAAAAGCGTCTGCTATCTCCAGGCGTTGGTCGTTGGAGTGGTTGCCCAGAATCTGAAGAACTGTCTCCTCATCCGTGCCTGTAAACAGACCGATAATAATTGAACACAGAGAGAGAGAGATACTTCGAAAGCGATCGAGAGATATCGAGAGGAAGACAGAGCGAGCGAGAGTCTACACTTGAACCACAGCAGGTCCACCATAGTTCTCATTCACCCTAAGACCCCCACACACGGACGTACCCACACCACCACCACCACCACCACCCGCTGCCCTCTCTCTCTCTCTCCCTCTGAGACAGACACGGCGATGGAACTGCTCACCTTATTCAATTCATCTTTGGGGAACTCACCCAAACTAGCTGACGCGCTTTACACTTACGAAACACACACACACACACACACACACACACACACACACAGATGTTTCAGAAAGGGATGGGAAGGTTGTGTGGTGGCCGAGGAGGGCATGATGAGACGAGAGTGAAAAAAAAGGGAACAGATCATCGTGAGGGAGGTAGGGGTGGGTGGTGGTGAGTGCATGGTGCTGGGGGATGGGAGAGGCTGGAACTGCACAATCGATTAGTCTGCGGTGTGGTGTGTAGTGTCAGACAGTAACAAGTCGAGTGAAACCAGGCAAAGCATATGTGTTGAACGCTAACCACACAGTCTCCACACACTGTCTCTACACACTGTCTCTACACACTGTCTCTTCGGGGAGAACGGGGGTTGGAGGAGGGGGGGGGGGGTAAGGAGGGGGATGGGGAAGGGGGATGGGGGATGAGGGACGGGGAAGGAGGGAAACCCGGGGGAGAAGGGGGTGTTTGGAGGTGGGAATTGAAGGAGGTGAATTAACTATAACACCATGTCACCGGTTCAGTAGCTGAAGTCGATCCTGGTAATTCTCCTCTTCTGAGTAGCAAAAGCAGCAGCAGCAGCAGTAGTAGTAGTAGTGTAGCAGAAGTAGTAGGAGAAGCATTCAGGGTTGATAATTTTCTCGACTGATCTCGCAGGTCAGCCGCCGGACGTGCAGACCTACCATGCAGTTCCTTTCAGTAATGACGTTCTACCCAAAAGACAGGGCGCC
>NC_134895.1:53780618-53823118 GCF_041734735.1 Babylonia areolata | reverse complement strand
ATTTGAGTATAAAATCAATATACTCATCTGTTGATAAATTATGTACGGATTATTTTGGTGAAAGAATCTCGGGGAAAGCCGCAGTGTGTGTGTGTGTGTGTGTGTGTGTGTGTGTGTGTGTGTTTGTGTGTGTGTGTTTGTGTGTGTGTGTGTGTGTGACAGACACAGAGAGACAGTGTGTGTGACGGAATGACAGAGACTGAAACACACACCCAGAGAGAGAGAGAGAGAGAGCGCATTTGAGTGCGCAAAGGGTCGGCTCAGAAGCTTTCCAGTAAAACCTGACCCCTCTTTCATTTCACTGGTGACAGTCAGTCATACCTCAGACTGCTCTCCTCTGTCTCCCCCCCACCCCCTCCCTTACAGGGACACAGTGAACGTCAGTGATTTATTACTCAGTTGACCCACTTACTTTGACAGACAACGCCCCCAGCCCCCCTCACCCCCTCCCTTGCCCCTCCCCCTCCCAACAAACGCCCATGCAGGTAGTACACACATTACGCATCAAGTCACACAGACACTTGATATATACGTCAGTTCACTTCACGTATTAACGTGCACGTATATATCTGTTTCACACAAGCGGACCTGCGGAACACTCAGGCACAGGCACAGAATGGCCAGACTGCAGCCACGCGAGCATATTCACACACGAACACGTATGCCGTTTCAGACAAACGCGGTAAAGTCCACATAAAGAAAACAGGACACATGCACTTTCATACAGGTACACGATGCACCAGCGTAACGTGTACACAGATACGCGTGTACCCCGGTCTTTCCCGGTGCATTGCTATGCCAAAGTTTGCACAGCGTTAAAAATGTTCCAAAGTCCATGGAAGTTTGCAGTTAAGAATGTTCGTTAAGTCTATGGTATAGACGTGTGTATGTCAGTCTGAGTCACAGTGTCAGTGTGAATGCCGCGCGCACGCGTATACGTTTACTGAGACTGAAACGTTTGAAATCCTGATGCAAAACCACGTGGAAGTTATATACTAGTAGATACGCTGTGTGTTGGTATACAATGGAAAACACGCATGTAGGCCTCTACACGGCACATTCATAACTTAGTTAAGCATTTCCTCCCTCAAACATCCCGCTTCGTCGCACACTGTACACACACTGTGACAAGCACGAAGCCCCCTTTAACTGAGCTGGCTGTACAGACACAAACGAAGAAAACGAATTCACGTCATAACTATACAAATCAGGCCACGAGCTATTCAGTTAACGAATAAGAACAAACCTAAGTCCAGAAAAAGCAAATAGTAAGTCAACAGTTCGAGAACTAGTCAATGAACGCCACTTGAAATATCAATAAGCTTACATATAATACCAAACAAACGACAATTACTTGGTAACTGAGACACTGAAAATTTGCTATCAAATTTACATTTGGTTCAGCTATTTTCAAACGTTGGCTCTGTGCCATGTGTGTGTGTGTGTGTGTGTGTGTGTGTGTGTGTGTGTGTGTGTGTGTGTGTGTACACTACGTTGAAAAAACTTCTTAATTAACACTATGATGAAACGTGGCAATTCGACAACATATGTTAACACACACACACACACACACACACACACACACACACACTGACACACACTGGCCGTTTGTCTCTCTCAACACGTCTCGCCACTTGAATTTATAATGCTTTGCACATCAGAAATATGAAATTATCATTTTATTATTTTCATCAGTACCGTATTTCTGGATGAGTCAACCTCGGCTGATAAGGGTCAGAGACTTAATTAATAAATATGTCAGTGTCAGTGACAGTGTCTGTCTCTCTTCCTCCCTCCCTCTCAGTCTATTCAGTCTCCGTTTTATGCCTTTGAGGTCAAATATCTGATGCAGAAAGCAGACCAAAGCGCACAAGACAAAATCCATTAAGTATCACGAAACACTATTCGTTTCCTATCTTTCTTATATTTTTCTTCTTTTTTTTCCATAGTATTCCGGTCATAAATTTGTTGATTTTGAACCTCCATTGAAAGAGGCTGTATGGCCTGTTGAATAAACTCGTGTCGGTGCCAGTCTCTCTCTCTCTCCCTCTCTCTCTCTCTCTCTCGTTTCAGCAAAATATCCTATCCCCGGTCAACAACATCATTACGAACACAACGGTCTCGACAGCGAACAGTGACAGCAATCAGCAAAGTTATCCGAACTGCAAACTTGTTACAGGTGGCATTCCACACATTTCTCTCTGATCTCCCTCTCCATCCATGTGTGTGTGTGTGTGTGTGTGTGTGTGTGTGTGCGTGCGTGCAGTGAGTATATGTGTGTGTTAGGAGTGCGGACTTGAGTTACGACAGCCTGTTAGTGTGTGTGCGTGCGCGCGTGTGTGTGTGTGTGTAGATGTGTGCTTTCATTGTGTGCGCGCAGGTACTGGCATGCAATGTAATACAGACAGCCAAACAGACAAGGTCCATTATTAGACCAGAGCCCTGTGTCAACAGAGGTTGCATGACACATTGAAAAGTACATTTGATAATCAGAGAGAAACACACACACACACACACACACACACACACACACAAGGGAGAGGCAGACAGCCTAGACAGACGGAGACACAGACAGTCATTATTGATATTACCGGCCAGATTCCCATATCAACAGAGGCTGACCAATCCAAACACAGATTACTATTGGAGAGAGAGAGAAGAGATGAGAGAGACTTGGAGAGGAGGTAGAGTAAGAGTGGAGGGAGAGAGGGAGAGAGAGACCGACAGACAGACAGAGTGACAGACAGACAGAGTGACAGACAGACAGACAGAGTGACAGACAGAGACTGACAGACAGACTGAGAGACTGACAGACAGACAGACTGAGAGACGGGCAGACAGACAGACAGACAGACCGACCGACAGACAGACCCGGACACAACCCCACCCACACAGCCCCTGACTGTGACACTGACACGGCCAGCAGTGCACTCCCACACGCTGGGGCCACTGAAGGGACGGCCCCAGGTCAGTCACTGCTGAGGAATGTACAATGTTCCCATTGGCCGGTCGGCTTTTCCTCTCTGGTAGTAGATGATAACCAGGAGAGAGAGACAGAGAGAGGGGGGGACACAGAGAGAGAGAGACACAAAGACAGAGACAGCGACAGAGAGACAGAGGCACACAGAGAGAGAGAAAGAGAAAGAGAGAGAGAGGGGGCAGTAAGAGAGAGAGAGGCAGGCAGAGATACGGATACGGATAATTTATTCATATACAGGCCACTGTCCCTCATGAAGGGGTACACACATCATCAGGTAAGAAAAACAAGAAATAAGCGGTTCAGTATCTTAAGACATCAGAGTTGGCGAGACTGAGGCAGAGATAGATACAGGGAGAGAGAGAGGGAGGGAGAGAGAGAGATAGGGAGAGAGAGACAAGACAAGACAGAGAGAGGCAGAGAGAGAGAGAGGGGGGCAGAGAGAGATACAGAGGGAGAGAGAGAACCAGAGAGAGAGACAGAGAGAGTGAGACAGACAGACAGACACTGAGAAACAGAGACAGAGAGAGAATGTGTGCACGAGCGATTTATAGTCCGTATGTGTGTGTGTGTGTGTGTGTGTCACGGTGTGTGTCTATGTGTCGGTGTGAAAAAAAAAATGTATGTATGTACGCATGCCCAATGTGCGCGCGCGCACGCGAGCAGGCCGGGACAGGTGCTCGTGCAGCACGCACGCGTGTGTGAACAAACCAGCCTGTGCACACTCACTGCACCAGCAAAAAAACCAACAACAACAAAAAACCAACAAGGTGAGGATTTAATAGCGCGCTTGTGGGTGCACAAACCCGGCGGTCGTGTTTTTCCTTCCAAAATCTATAAATGGACATTGCGTGTTTCATTCATTGATTGGTCTGTTGCCATGGAGTGACGTACAGACAGACAGACAGTGACAGGGAAACACAGAGTGAGCGAGAGGGAGGGGAGAGAGAGAGAGAGACAGAGACAGAGAGAGACAGAGGAACAGAGACAGAGAGTGGGCGTGCACGCGCGCAATATATATAGTCCATACGTGCGTGTGCGTGCTTGTGTGTGTGTGTGTGTGTGTGTGTGCGTGTGTGTTTCGGTGTGTGTGTGACGCGCACGCGTGTGTGTATGTAATATATACGTGTGTCTGCTTGTATTTGCAACAACAAAAACAACAAAAATATATATACATAATATATATACACACACACATATATATAATTACATACAGAGGGAGAGAGAGGCTGACAGACAGGCAGACAGGGGAGAGTTGTGAGACATATCGACCGACATGAGTGGTTGATGAAAGTGGCCCGAGGGAGGGAGGGAGGGGGAAACCGAAAGTGTGGGCAGCAAAACTATGGTGCAGGTCACGCACCCACCTCACCTGTTCGGTGTCGGGTCTCACACACAGGTGGTAAAAGGCAGGTCGGCACTGTCATAGGTGGTGACGTTCTAAGACCAGTCATTCTGGTGGTCATTCTCCTCTCTACCCCCCTACCCCCACGTCCCCATGCACTTTCCACTGTATCGATATCCCCGATCCACCATAATCATCCCTGTGCACTTTCCATTGTATCCCCTTCACGTTCCATTATAATCATCCCCATGCACTTTCCACTGTATCCCCTTCACGTTCCATTATAATCATCCCCATGCACTTTCCACTGTATCCCCTTCACGTTCCATTATAATCATCCCCATGCACTTTCCACTGTATCCCCTTCACGTTCCATTATAATCATCCTAATTCACTTTCCACTGTACACAAATCACGTTCCATTCATAATCATCCCTATTCACTTTCCATTGTATCCCAATCACGTTCCATTATAATCATCCCTGTGCAATTTCCATTGTATCCCCCATCACGGTCCATTATAATCATCCCTATTCACTTTTCATTGTATCCCTCGTCACGTTCCATTATAATCATCCCCATGCACTTTCCATTGTATCCCCCAGCACGTTCCATTATAATCATCCCCAGGCAATTCCCATAGTATCCCCGGGCAAGTTCCAGCATAATCATTCCCGTGCACTTTCCATTGTATCCAAACGCACGTCTCATCTTTTATATCCCAAAGCACGTGCCCCTGAGTACTCACGCACGTGCATACCACTGTAACCCCATCATCAGTGTAACCCCATCATCAGTGTAACCCCATCATCAGTGTAACCCCATCATCAGTGTAACCCCACCATCATCAGTGTAACCCCATCATCATCAGTGAAACCCCATCATCAGTGTAACCCCATCATCAGTGTAACCCCACCATCATCAGTGTAACCCCATCATCATCAGTGTAACCCCATCATCAGTGTAACCCCATCAACATCAGTGTAACCCCATCATCAGTGTAACCCCACCATCATCAGTGTAACCCCATCATCATCAGTGTAACCCCATCATCAGTGTAACCCCACCATCATCAGTGTAACCCCACCATCATCAGTGTAACCCCATCATCAGTGTAACCCCACCATCATCAGTGTAACCCCATCATCAGTGTAACCCCATCATCAGTGTAACCCCATAATCATCAGTGTAACCCCATCATCATCAGTGTAACCCCATCATCAGTGAAACCCCATCATCAGTGTAACCCCATCATCATCAGTGAAACCCCATCATCATCAGTGAAACCCCATCATCAGTGTAACACCATCATCAGTGAAACCCCATCATCAGTGTAACCCCATCATCAGTGTAACCCCATCATCATCAGTGTAACCCCATCATCATCAGTGTAACCCCATCATCAGTGAAACCCCATCATCAGTGTAACCCCATCATCAGTGAAACCCCATCATCATCAGTGAAACCCCATCATCAGTGTAACCCCATCAACATCAGTGTAACCCCATCAACATCAGTGTAACCCCATCATCATCAGTGTAACCCCACCATCAGTGTAACCCCATCATCAGTGAAACCCCATCATCAGTGAAACCCCACCATCATCAGTGTAACCCCATCATCAGTGAAACCCCATCATCATCAGTGTAACCCCATCATCATCAGTGTAACCCCATCATCAGTGTAACCCCATCATCATCAGTGTAACCCCACCATCAGTGTAACCCCATCATCATCAGTGTAACCCCATCATCATCAGTGTAACCCCATCATCAGTGTAACCCCACCATCATCAGTGTAACCCCACCATCATCAGTGTAACCCCATCATCAGTGAAACCCCATCATCATCAGTGTAACCCCATCATCAGTGTAACCCCATCATCATCAGTGTAACCCCATCATCAGTGTAACCCCATCATCATCAGTGAAACCCCATCATCATCAGTGAAACCCCAACATCAGTGTAACCCCATCATCATCAGTGTAACCCCACCATCATCACTGTAACCCCATCATCATCAGTGTAACACCATCATCATCAGTGAAACCCCATCATCAGTGTAACCCCATCATCATCAGTGTAACCCCATCATCAGTGTAACCCCATCAACATCAGTGTAACCCCATCATCAGTGTAACCCCATCATCATCAGTGTAACCCCACCATCATCAGTGTAACCCCACCATCATCAGTGTAACCCCATCATCAGTGTAACCCCATCATCAGTGTAACCCCACCATCATCAGTGTAACCCCATCATCATCAGTGTAACCCCATCATCAGTGTAACCCCACCATCATCAGTGTAACCCCATCATCATCAGTGTAACCCCACCATCATCAGTGTAACCCCACCATCATCAGTGTAACCCCATCATCATCAGTGTAACCCCATCATCAGTGTAACCCCATCATCAGTGTAACCCCATCATCATCAGTGTAACCCCATCATCAGTGTAACCCCACCATCATCAGTGTAACCCCACCATCATCAGTGTAACCCCATCATCAGTGTAACCCCATCATCAGTGTAACCCCACCATCATCAGTGTAACCCCATCATCAGTGTAACCCCATCATCATCAGTGTAACCCCACCATCATCAGTGTAACCCCATCATCAGTGTAACCCCACCATCATCAGTGTAACCCCACCATCATCAGTGTAACCCCATCATCAGTGTAACCCCATCATCATCAGTGTAACCCCACCATCATCAGTGTAACCCCATCCCACTGAATCCCCAGGCACGTGTGTTTGTGTGTTTTGTTGTTTTTTGTGTCACCAATGTCCGCCCCATTGTATCCCAAATACCTATCCAACTTTGTCCACAAACCATGTCCGACTGTATCCCTGACGCTCGTCCCATTCTATGCCCAATGTCCGCTCAATTTTATCCCCAGTGTCCACCCAATCTTATCCCTTAAGCCCGCTCCCTTGTATCCACAAAGCTTGTTCCATTGTATCCCCAAAGCTTGACCATATGCCCGCCCTATTGTATCCCATATGCCCGCCCTATTGTATCCCCAATGCCCGTCCCATTGTATCCAATACACGAACCGTTGCATCCCCAATGCACGTCCCAATATATACCCCCCACACGTATGTACACGTCACATTGTATCCCACGCATATCCCATCCCAAAACCCTCTTGTATATTCCGTTGTCTACCCAAACACGTCCGAACGCATCCCTCAAAGCGCGTGTCACTATATCCCCGACGCCCCCCCCCACTGTTTCCCCAAACAACGTCCCATTTTTCTCCCCGCTCGAGTTCCGTTGTGTCCCTGGTGGAGTGTTGGCCTGGTGGACAAAGCGTCTGATAAGCAAGCGAAGGTTTGTGGGCTCCAATCTCGCATGATGGATCGGGATTTAAACTTCCACCTCCACAAGGCCTCCTCCAGCTTGTGGTCTGGTTCATGCACTACAATAGATTTTCGGTCGAAGCGATAAGCTGATGTTTCATGTACGTAATGCACGTTAAAGAACCCGTGGCAACAACAAAACCCGCTTTAAGGAAAAACAAAATTTTACTCAGACTATATCTATATATATATATATATACAAAAGAGGGAAAAAAAGGGCTGTATAGCTGCGCTGTAGCGACGCGTTCCCGTCGAACGTGGCACAATGAACTATGTTGTGAGGGGGTAAAGAAACCCAGTCAAATCCAGTTTAATCCAATCCATGTGCACGTTTCGTTGCACTCCGTACGCATGTGCGTTCCATTGCACCGCCAGCCAAACACACACACACCGTACCAGCCACACACACACACACACACTCACACACACAGAGTACCAGCCACACCACGTACCAGCCACACACACACACACACACACACACACCCTATACGGCCTACTCATTCCACATTGTCTTAGCTGCCAAAGTGTTCCCATTGACAAACAGCTCTTTCCGTCCGACTATTGTGCTGTCCTTTTGTTTTTCCACTGAGTCTGTTTCCATCCCAGCGGGCTCATGAAAGAGACAGAAAGAGAGAGAGAGAGAGAGAGAGTTGGTGTTGAGGGAAAGAGAGAGCGAAAGACAGACGGAGGAGAGAGAGAGAGAGAGTGTGTGTGTGTGTGTGTGTTTTGAGGTGAAGCGTCCTACCATGTCTCTCTCTCTCACACACACACACACCGGCACAGATAGACAGACATACACACACAGATGTACACACACAGACACACACGTCCACAGACACTGACGCACACAGACACAGACAGACACACACACGTTTTACTGCACTGCGCACATCGATATGAACATAATAACTGTGCCATAAACTCATTCACTCAGAGCGACCCCCCCCCCCCCTTCATGCGCGGCAAACCATTCCAGAGCCGTCAGACTTGTCTGTCCACGCTGTTCCCCCCGCCTTTCTTCCCACACATTTCATGCCTTGCCTTCGAGCGATATGCTTTCTGTCAATACCTGCCAGTCCATGGCACAGCACACTTCACAACTCAACACACATAGCAACGCATCACAATACGCCCAAGCACATAATCATACCGCAACCCCACAACACGCACACGCCCCCACACTTGAGCCCCCACCCCTTCCCTTACCTTAGCCCCCACGCGCGCGCACGCACGCACGCACACACACACACACACAAGAATCAAGAATAAAAAAAATATCTAATCCTTTGAACCCAGTTAGGGTATGGAAAATATAAAGTAACAACTGTGCTATTATACACCAAAAATATGAAACGCACGTGTACACTCCGTGACTCTCCTCTGTGTGTGTGTGTGTGTGTGTGTGTGTGTATGTGTGTGTGTGTATGTGTGTGTGTGTGTATGTGTGTGTGTGTGTATGTGTGTGTTTGTGTGTGTGTATGTGTGTGTGTGTGTCTGTCTGTCTGTCTGTCTCTGTCTGACAAAGTGAGAGAGAGACAGAGACAGAGACAGAAAGAGAAGCAAAAGATGTTTCGGTTGGTTAAGTGCCAATACGGTTAAAAACAGGTGGGAACGTTGTGCAGTAATTAGGTGGGAGTGGGGCTGGGGGAGAGGGAATGGAACCACAGTGGGGTGGGGTGGGGTGGGGGTGGAACCAGAATTTTCTGTCGATCTTGCACTCTGGCCACTGAATGGCTGCCAGACCAGCCGGCCACCTCACGTCTGCTTCTGGCAGCAGAGCCGTGTTACTGTCTTGACTTCGGGAAAACACGTTACGTGTGCCAACAGTTGAACACATGCATGGGTCATTACATAACAATGTGGAAAGGAAACTGAAAGAGGACGCACGTGTGTGTGGGGAGGCGGGGGGGGGGGGGGGGGGGGGGCGTCTCGTGGATTCCGATATTAAGTTTGGAACGTCTCTCAATATTTTCTTCTTCCGTTCTGGTTATGTATCGTCTCAAGTCGCTGACGTAATATCTGGAGCTTTTGCTGTGTGTGTGTGTGTGTGTGTGTGTGCACTTTGTGTTTGGTATGCCGTGTGCTTTGGCAACAATCATTTTCACGTCAGTTTTTCTTTCACTGTAATAACCTTCTTTTTTTTATACATACGTTTGTTTATTTCATTTTTCTTTAAAGCTCGTGTTATGCGTACCGTTCTGGAGGCATGAGCATCAGTCTCTATTATTTTAACTGTTGTGAAACAGATATAGCGGGAATGAAAGTATAGGGAATAAGACGAGAGAGAGAGATTTGTTTTGGAGAGAGAGAGAGATTTGATTTGGAGAGAGAGAGAGAGATTTGATTTGTTTTGGAGAGAGAGAGAGAGATTTGTTTTGGAGAGAGAGAGATTTGATTTGGAGAGAGAGAGAGATTTGATTTGTTTTGGAGAGAGAGAGAGAGAGAGATTTGTTTTGGAGAGAAAGAGATTTGATTTGTTTTGGAGAGAAAGAGAGAGAGAGAGAGAGAGAGAGAGAGAGAGAGAGAGAGAGATTTGTTTTGGAGAGAGAGAGAGATTTGATTTGTTTTGGAGAGAGAGAGAGAGAGAGAGAGAGAGAGATTTGTTTTGGAGAGAGAGAGAGAGATTTGTTTTGGAGAGAGAGAGAGAGAGATTTGGAGAGAGAGAGAGAGAGAGAGAGAGAGAGATTTGTTTTGGAGAGAGAGAGGGAGAGAGAGAGAGAGAGAACAGAAGAAGATGATGATGATGATGCTGATGATGATGGTGATGATAATGACGATCTGACGGATTGGGGAAACCAAGTTCTATCCATTCCTGGCCACAAATCGCTGCTGGAATTCAAGCCCCATCCTCTGACCAGTTATCTCTGCCTGCCTGTCTCTCTGCCTGTCTGTCTCTCTGTCTGTTTTTCCCCCCGGTTGTCACGGGGACAATAAACGAGTGAAGTTCAAACAGCACGTGATTTTCCCAGTGTTTACTGCATGCGAAGCAACGCCGGTGACATTTCTGACGTCGGTGAGGCCGTGTGATTTCGTCAAACGTCCCCCCCCCCCCACCCCCACCCCCCACCCCCTTTTTTTTCTTGCTTTTTTGAGAGGGGAGAGGCTTGGGAGTGGGGGTGGGCGGCAGGAAGGAGGGAAGGTATGGAGGGGATGGAAGGGTGTAGCCATGCGAGCGATGACCTTAGAGATCGCGTAGCGATGGCCTCCTGGTATGAAAATAAATGGTGTCTGATTTGTTGTTGCTGTTTGTTGTTTTTGGTGGTATTTTTTGTGATAAAGGGTGTCTGTTTTGCTGTTGTTGCTGTTTGTTGTTTTTTGGTGGTTGTTTTTGTGTTGTTGTTTTTTTGCCACGATAACAACACAGAGTGAAAACAGTTCAGCACAGAACATGATAAGAAAAGGAGTTACTGCCTAAATCAACTGAATAGCATTTGCCGGTACAAATAAACCCAATACCTTTAGATAAAACAACAATAAACAAAAATAGATTAACATTTCAACAACTGATCCATGGCAGAGATGACACATCCCTTCAGAGTCCACTGGTAGTCATTCCCAAAGTTCTGAATCTTTTCGGGAAAAAACACTTTATCGAGAATGTTTTGTTATATTTTTACTATCTATTGTTTGCAAAAGTCTGTTCCCTTCAGTCTGACGTGATAATCAATCAATCAGTCAAGTAAGCAATCAACCAGTCAGTCATTCAATCATATATCTGTCTGTCTAATATATAATACTTTTCTTGCGGTTTCAGTTACTTCAATAATTTAGAAATTTCTAAGCGTATTGGGTGATGCTGCTGGTCAGACATCTGCTTAACAGATGTGATGTAGCGTATATGGATTTGTTCGAACTCGGTGACGCCTCCTTGAGTAAATGAACTTAGAAATTCATCTATTCATTCTAAAGCTTATCGAAATATTAACATCTATGTATTTTGTTAACGTTTCCTAAAAGCCGTCATGTTAGATTTCAGTCCGTTTACTTATTCATCTGCATAGAGCTTATTATATTTAATAAACTCATTCACGTTTTCATCTGAAAGCTTATTCAGCTGTTGTGATTGTTTTCATTCACAAATCGATCGCCAACTCCTTACAGGGCTCAGTTCTACAGCGAACGAGACTGCCGTCTATAGCCAGCCACTTCTGCCTCCCCGTGCAGAGATCGATAGAACCCAGACATCCACTGAGCTGGACCAGAGCCAGGAGAAAGGCAAAAGATCTTGGCGGTCAGTCGTGGAGCCATTATCAGACTTTAAACAGATGGATGAAAGAAATGTATTGTGAACCCTAAACACACCATTTTGTCCGGTTTCCACAGAGTGTAGATTATGGGGGCAATGTCACAGCACCACTCCCCCCTCCCCCCTAATACACACACGCGCGCGCACTAGGGCACATGTTACTGTTCTTATCACAGAGAGAGCACTGTGGAGAGCAGTGTGTGTGCGCGCGTCCGTGCGTGCGTGTGCCTGTCAATGTGTGTGTAAATACAGTAAAGAGTAGGGGTGAAAATAAGGTGGAGGAGGGAGGTTGAACCACAGGAAGACAGCGACAAGACCGGAACAGACAAAAAGACCTCCAGTTAGTTGATATCATCATCTTAGATGAACAAACTATAAATAAATAAACGAACGATCCAGTTAGTTGTCGCGCTCACAGACTTACAATACGACTGCTATATACACGTCCGTGGTCCCGGCTCAAGCAGGTCAAAGTCAAGTCAGGCTGTATGTAAAACACAAGTGACTGTCAAAACAAGGCGGCTGTACTGTGTGTAGGAGGGGTCAGCAAGGAATGTCCACCACCTCGTCCCCCCTCCTCCCTGCCCCCACAGCCCCCAATTAACTCCTCCCTCTACCAATCTCCCCTCTGTCCCTTTCCCATGCAGGCCCAATATACAACGACCCACCGGCCGACTTTAACACCCCCAGGGCAAATTCTTCACAAGCTTTGAGCCAGGTCGCGTCAGCGTCGTGGTGAGTCACATCAAAGGACCTCCCCACCTACCAACTACTTCAAGGAGAAAAGTCTCGGTTCAGGTTGCAGTTCGTCTTTTCTGCTGGTTGAATCTTTTGTCTTTGTTGCGGCCTATTGTCCAGCCGACCACACAGGGTGAAAAAAACAACTGTACATCCCGTAGACTGCAGGTTTCTTCGAGTTAACTCTGTGTGTGTGTGTGTGTGTGTGTGTGTGTGTGTGTGTGTGTGGCAAGCTGTGCTGGTTTTATGTTGCTGTGGAATATGTTCCTAATGTTAATACTCAGTTGACTGAAAATGATATTATACTTTTTGGAAAAAAAAGTGGCATACCGCAAGTGCATGTACTCGTGCACACACGCACACACACACACACAGCCGCACACACAGCCGCACGCGCACGCACACACACACACACACACACGCACGCGTGCGCGCACACACATATACACACTCGGGTATATGCGTGCGCACATCCAGTTACATACTGACAAAGACCAAAAAATTATCAAATTGCGACTGCTGAAACATGGTCTGACTGGCTGGTTCTAAATTAATAATTCATTGTCAACAGCCTGGCACGGCCTCGGCTTGATCATCAGAATATGATCTGAAAACAAATTAACAAGTGGCACGCAGGCACATGACTAATAGACTGCCCCCTTCACACACACACACACACACACACACACACTGGGCCGAAACACTTGACTGAGGGGTCTTCTTCTCTGAAGACCTTGTATTGTCCAGCTCTCCCTAGAGTTTCTTATCAACGTATGTATATGTATATGTATAGTATAGTATATATATATATATATATATATATATATATATATATATATATATAGTGTGTGTGTGTGTGTGTGTGTGTGTGTGTGTGTGTGTGTGTGTGTGTGTGTGTTTAACACAAGCCACACACGCACGCGTGCACACACACACAGACACAACCAGCAGACAGAAACCCAGGCTAAATGGGGACTGTCAAAGGGCCAGAAGTGGACAGTTCCCACGGAAACAGGTAGGCCATGGGTGGAAAACCACACCAGTCTGGCTACAATCGACACATCACCACTCAACAAACAACAAAACTCGACTGATCACGCCTTACCAAGAACGTTGCCTAGTAACCCCAACACCGATATCAACAGGTAAAAGGTAAAACACTGAAGGCCCCGCGGTCTTTTACGGCCTGACGGGCAATGAATACATATTTTTACTGTGTCCAGGGCACGGCACTGATCAGTGACCGGGGCCCAGTCCTCTCCTGACGCCGCTTTTGACCATCTGCGACTGAAGTCAGGTATCATTAACAACGCCAAAGTGAAGTCAGGTAGCACTGACAACACCAAGGTGAAGTCAGGTACCATTAACAACACCAAGGTGAAGTCAGGTACCATTAACAACACCAAGGTGAAGTCAGGTACCATTAACAACACCAAGGTGAAGTCAGGTACCATTAACAACACCAAGGTGAAGTCAGGTACCATTAACACCAAGGTGAAGTCAGGTACCATTAACACCAAGGTGAAGTCAGGTACCATTAACACCAAGGTGAAGTCAGGTAGCATTAACACCAAGGTGAAGTCAGGTAGCATTAACACCAAGGTGAAGTCAGGTAGCATTAACACCAAGGTGAAGTCAGGTAGCATTAACAACACCAAGGTGAAGTCAGGTACCATTAACACCAAGGTGAAGTCAGGTAGCATTAACAACACCAAGGTGAAGTCAGGTACCATTAACACCAAGGTGAAGTCAGGTAGCATTAACAACACCAAGGTGAAGTCAGGTAGCATCAACACCAAGGTGAAGTCAGGTACCATTAACACCAAGGTGAAGTCAGGTACCATTAACAACACCAAGGTGAAGTCAGGTACCATTAACACCACCAAGGTGAAGTCAGGTAGCATTAACACCAAGGTGAAGTCAGGTACCATTAACAACACCAAGGTGAAGTCAGGTAGCATTAACACCAAGGTGAAGTCAGGTACCATTAACAACACCAAGGTGAAGTCAGGTACCATTAACAACACCAAGGTGAAGTCAGGTAGCATTAACAACACCAAGGTGAAGTCAGGTACCATTAACACCACCAAGGTGAAGTCAGGTACCATTAACACCAAGGTGAAGTCAGGTACCATTAACAACACCAAGGTGAAGTCAGGTACCATTAACAACACCAAGGTGAAGTCAGGTACCATTAACAACACCAAGGTGAAGTCAGGTACCATTAACAACGCCAAGGTGAAGTCAGGTACCATTAACAACGCCAAGGTGAAGTCAGGTACCATTAACAACACCAAGGTGAAGTCAGGTAGCATTAACACCAAGGTGAAGTCAGGTATCATTAACAACACCAAGGTGAAGTCAGGTACCATCAACACCAAGGTGAAGTCAGGTAGCATTAACAATACCAAGGTGAAGTCAGGTACCATCAACACCAAGGTGAAGTCAGGTAGCATTAACACCAAGGTGAAGTCAGGTAGCATTAACAATACCAAGGTGAAGTCAGGTAGCATTAACACCAAGGTGAAGTCAGGTAGCATTAACAATACCAAGGTGAAGTCAGGTAGCATTAACAACACCAAGTTGAAGTCAGGTACCATTAACACCAAGGTGAAGTCAGGTACCATTAACACCAAGGTGAAGTCAGGTACCATTAACACCAAGGTGAAGTCAGGTACCATTAACAACACCAAGGTGAAGTCAGGTACCATTAACACCAAGGTGAAGTCAGGTAGCATTAACACCAAGGTGAAGTCAGGTAGCATTAACAACACCAAGGTGAAGTCAGGTACCATTAACACCAAGGTGAAGTCAGGTACCATTAACAACACCAAGGTGAAGTCAGGTACCATTAACACCAAGGTGAAGTCAGGTAGCATTAACACCAAGGTGAAGTCAGGTAGCATTAACACCAAGGTGAAGTCAGGTACCATTAACACCAAGGTGAAGTCAGGTACCATTAACACCAAGGTGAAATCAGGTAGCATTAACACCAAGGTGAAGTCAAGTACCATTAACACCAAGGTGAAGTCAGGTACCATTAACACCAAGGTGAAGTCAGGTACCATTAACAACACCAAGGTGAAGTCAGGTACCATTAACACCAAGGTGAAGTCAGGTACCATTAACAACACCAAGGTGAAGTCAGGTACCATTAACACCAAGGTGAAGTCAGGTACCATTAACACCAAGGTGAAGTCAGGTACCATTAACACCAAGGTGAAGTCAGGTACCATTAACACCACCAAGGTGAAGTCAGGTACCATTAACAACACCAAGGTGAAGTCAGGTACCATTAACACCAAGGTGAAGTCAGGTACCATTAACAACACCAAGGTGAAGTCAGGTACCATTAACAACGCCAAGGTGAAGTCAGGTACCATCAACACCAAGGTGAAGTCAGGTACCATTAACAACGCCAAGGTGAAGTCAGGTACCATTAACAACGCCAAAGTGAAATCAGGTACCATTAACAACACCAAGGTGAAGTCAGGTAGCATTAACAACACCAAGGTGAAGTCAGGTACCATTAACACCAAGGTGAAGTCAGGTACCATTAACACCAAGGTGAAGTCAGGTAGCATTAACAACACCAAGGTGAAGTCAGGTACCATTAACACCAAGGTGAAGTCAGGTACCATTAACAACACCAGGGTGAAGTCAGGTACCATTAACACCAAGGTGAAGTCAGGTACCATTAACATCAAGGTGAAGTCAGGTAGCATTAACACCAAGGTGAAGTCAGGTACCATTAACAACACCAAAGTGAAGTCAGGTAGCATTAACACCAAGGTGAAGTCAGGTACCATTAACACCAAGGTGAAGTCAGGTAGCATTAACAACACCAAGGTGAAGTCAGGTAGCATTAACAACACCAAGGTGAAGTCAGGTACCATTAACACCAAGGTGAAGTCAGGTAGCATTAACAACACCAAGGTGAAGTCAGGTACCATCAACACCAAGGTGAAGTCAGGTACCATTAACACCAAGGTGAAGTCAGGTAGCATTAACAACACCAAGGTGAAGTCAGGTACCATTAACAACACCAAGGTGAAGTCAGGTACCATTAACACCAAGGTGAAGTCAGGTACCATTAACAACACCAAGGTGAAGTCAGGTACCATTAACACCAAGGTGAAGTCAGGTAGCATTAACACCAAGGTGAAGTCAGGTAGCATTAACACCAAGGTGAAGTCAGGTACCATTAACACCAAGGTGAAGTCAGGTACCATTAACACCAAGGTGAAATCAGGTAGCATTAACACCAAGGTGAAGTCAAGTACCATTAACACCAAGGTGAAGTCAGGTACCATTAACACCAAGGTGAAGTCAGGTACCATTAACAACACCAAGGTGAAGTCAGGTACCATTAACACCAAGGTGAAGTCAGGTACCATTAACAACACCAAGGTGAAGTCAGGTACCATTAACACCAAGGTGAAGTCAGGTACCATTAACACCAAGGTGAAGTCAGGTACCATTAACACCAAGGTGAAGTCAGGTACCATTAACACCACCAAGGTGAAGTCAGGTACCATTAACAACACCAAGGTGAAGTCAGGTACCATTAACACCAAGGTGAAGTCAGGTACCATTAACAACACCAAGGTGAAGTCAGGTACCATTAACAACGCCAAGGTGAAGTCAGGTACCATCAACACCAAGGTGAAGTCAGGTACCATTAACAACGCCAAGGTGAAGTCAGGTACCATTAACAACGCCAAAGTGAAATCAGGTACCATTAACAACACCAAGGTGAAGTCAGGTAGCATTAACAACACCAAGGTGAAGTCAGGTACCATTAACACCAAGGTGAAGTCAGGTACCATTAACACCAAGGTGAAGTCAGGTAGCATTAACAACACCAAGGTGAAGTCAGGTACCATTAACACCAAGGTGAAGTCAGGTACCATTAACAACACCAGGGTGAAGTCAGGTACCATTAACACCAAGGTGAAGTCAGGTACCATTAACATCAAGGTGAAGTCAGGTAGCATTAACACCAAGGTGAAGTCAGGTACCATTAACAACACCAAAGTGAAGTCAGGTAGCATTAACACCAAGGTGAAGTCAGGTACCATTAACACCAAGGTGAAGTCAGGTAGCATTAACAACACCAAGGTGAAGTCAGGTAGCATTAACAACACCAAGGTGAAGTCAGGTACCATTAACACCAAGGTGAAGTCAGGTAGCATTAACAACACCAAGGTGAAGTCAGGTACCATCAACACCAAGGTGAAGTCAGGTACCATTAACACCAAGGTGAAGTCAGGTAGCATTAACAACACCAAGGTGAAGTCAGGTACCATTAACAACACCAAGGTGAAGTCAGGTACCATTAACACCAAGGTGAAGTCAGGTACCATCAACACCAAGGTGAAGTCAGGTAGCATTAACACCAAGGTGAAGTCAGGTACCATCAACACCAAGATGAAGTCAGGTAGCATTAACACCAAGGTGAAGTCAGGTAGCATTAACAACACCAAGGTGAAGTCAGGTAGCATTAACAACACCAAGGTGAAGTCAGGTACCATTAACACCAAGGTGAAGTCAGGTAGCATTAACAACACCAAGGTGAAGTCAGGTACCATTAACACCAAGGTGAAGTCAGGTACCATTAACAACACCAAGGTGAAGTCAGGTACCATCAACACCAAGGTGAAGTCAGGTACCATTAACACCAAGGTGAAGTCAGGTACCATTAACAACAAGGTGAATTCAGGTACCATTAACACCAAGGTGACGTCAGGTACCATCAACACCAAGGTGAAGTCAGGTACCATTAACACCACCAAGGTGAAGTCAGGTACCATTAACACCAAGGTGAAGTCAGGTAGCATTAACACCAAGGTGAAGTCAGGTAGCATTAACACCAAGGTGACGTCAGGTACCATCAACACCAAGGTGAATTCAGGTACCATTAACACCAAGGTGAAGTCAGGTACCATCAACACCAAGGTGAAGTCAGGTACCATTAACACCAAGGTGAAGTCAGGTACCATTAACAACACCAAGGTGAAGTCAGGTACCATTAACAACACCAAGGTGAAGTCAGGTACAATTAACACCAAGGTGAAGTCAGGTACCATTAACAACACCAAAGTCAGGTAGCATTAACAACAAGGTGAATTCAGGTACCATCAACACCAAGGTGAAGTCAGGTACCATTAACACCAAGGTGAATTCAGGTACCATTAACACCAGGGTGAAGTCAGGTACCATTAACAACACCAAGGTGAAGTCAGGTACCATTAACACCAGGGTGAAGTCAGGTACCATTAACAACACCAAGGTGAAGTCAGGTACCATTAACAACACCAAGGTGAAGTCAGGTACCATTAACAACACCAAAGTGAAGTCAGGTACCATTAACAACACCAAGGTGAAGTCAGGTACCATTAACAACACCAAAGTGAAGTCAGGTACCATTAACAACACCAAGGTGAAGTCAGGTAGCATTAACAACACCAAGGTGAAGTCAGGTACCATTAACAACACCAAGGTGACGTCAGGTACCATTAACACCAAGGTGAAGTCAGGTACCATTAACAACACCAAGGTGAAGTCAGGTACCATTAACACCAAGGTGAAGTCAGGTACCATTAACACCAAGGTGAAGTCAGGTACCATTAACACCAAGGTGAAGTCAGGTACCATTAACAACACCAAGGTGACGTCAGGTACCATTAACACCAAGGTGAAGTCAGGTACCATTAACAACACCAAGGTGAAGTCAGGTATCATTAACACCAAGGTGAAGTCAGGTAGCATTAACAACACCAAGGTGAAGTCAGGTACCATTAACAACACCAAGGTGAAGTCAGGTACCATTAACAACACCAAGGTGAAGTCAGGTACCATTAACACCAGGGTGAAGTCAGGTACCATTAACACCAAGGTGAAGTCAGGTACCATTAACAACACCAGGGTGAAGTCAGGTACCATTAACACCACCAAGGTGAAGTCAGGTACCATTAACAACACCAAGGTGAAGTCAGGTACCATTAACACCAAGGTGAAGTCAGGTAGCATTAACACCAAGGTGAAGTCAGGTACCATTAACACCACCAAGGTGAAGTCAGGTACCATTAACAACACCAAGGTGAAGTCAGGTACCATTAACACCAAGGTGAAGTCAGGTACCATTAACACCAAGGTGAAGTCAGGTACCATTAACAACACCAAGGTGAAGTCAGGTACCATTAACACCAAGGTGAAGTCAGGTACCATTAACACCACCAAGGTGAAGTCAGGTACCATTAACACCAAGGTGAAGTCAGGTACCATCAACACCAAGGTGAAGTCAGGTAGCATTAACACCAAGGTGAAGTCAGGTACCATTAACACCAAGGTGAAGTCAGGTACCATTAACAACACCAAGGTGAAGTCAGGCACCATTAACACCAAGGTGAAGTCAGGTACCATTAACAACACCAAGGTGGGGTGAGGGAAGTTGGAGTAGAGTGCCTTTTGTTAAGGACACATCATGCCGAAACGGGGCATCAAACTCTGGATCAATGGTGAACATTGTGGATCTGATGTTAAACGCCCAGCCGAGTTGGCCATGGTGCCTTCTATTTCTCCAAACAAGAGAACAAAATGCATGTCAATGATATTACTGTGTTCACCAACAAATAGTGAAATATGACAAATAACAATAATAATGTAAACCTGTATGCGCCTTTTCTCTATGTATGTATAATAAACAATAGATAACGACTGATGTATGACTATATATAACTAACGATAACTACTACCCCCCCCCCCTCACCCCCTCACCCACCGCCATCTCCGTATTCTTTTTCTTTAGTTGTTATTTTCATTAAAAAAATATATATAAAAACTGTCTGGGTGCATTTTGCCCTGGCAATGGCAGGATCAGGTGGCTGTATTCACAGCAGTGCAGGTGCTGGAGTTAGCCTATCGTCTGGACATGGTTTCCCATGGGAGCTGAAAGCACTGGCCTTCTGAAATTACAGACTGGTTCCCTTACCACAGACAGGTGATTACTTCAGGTAAGTCGGAGTTTACTTTCGAGTTTCGTCTGTGTGGGTGGTGGGTGGGTGCGGGAGAGGGTGTGGAGGTGGGGGAGCGAGGTGTAAGCGAGTGTGTTTTGGTGATTACAGTTGGTAAGTCTTTGTATACTTTTGAGTTTCATCAGTGTGTGTGTGTGTGTGTGTGTGTGTGTGTGTGTGTGTGTGTGTGTGTGTGTGTGTGTCTGTGTTTGTGTGCATGTAATTATGTGTGTGTGTGTGGTGTGTGTGTGTGTGTGTGTGTGTGTGACCCCGAGCCGTGTTGGTCTCTCAGTCCCACTCACGCCCCCATCCACCCAGCCCCTCCCTCACACACCCACACACCATCGTCACTACAACCCACTCCCCTTCCCACCTTTCTCACGCCTTCCCTGCACACCCCCAGCCCTCCACACACACACACACACACACACACACACACACACACACACACCACACACACACACACCACAGGAAGGAAGTCACATTCCTCGTCGAGACGTTGGCATGGTGTCAAGTTTAAACACGCACGTTATGCAAGGTCATCACCCGCACTGACGAACACACACACACACACACACACACACACACACACACACACACACACACACACACACCGGCATCAACCACACACACTCATACTCACACACACACACGAGCGCGCGTGCGCACACATGTACATGCACACCGGCACATACTGCGCATACACACTGGCAGAGACAAAGGGAGGGCGCGAGGTGAGTGGGAGACAGACAGAGAGAGGGACAGAGAGAGAGAGAGGGACAGACACAGACAGACACGCTGACAGACAGACAGACAGACAGACTGAGAGAGAAAGGCAGGCAGGTAGACAGACAGGCCACAGACAGCAGAGATGCAGGGCCGGATTTCCACAAGGTCAGCAGAAACGGTCTTCACGGTCTGTTCGGTCCCAAAATCGTTAATTTTCCCTTTACTTCCCGGCCAGTGTACAGAGATGGTCGATTCACTCACAGCCAGTGTGTGTGTGTGTGTGTGTGTGTGTGTGTGTGTGTGTGTGTGTGCGTGTGCGTGTGTGTGTGTCTGTCTGTGTGTGTGTATGCGGTGTGCGTGCCGGTGTGTGTATGTCAGTGTGAGAGTACGTGTGTACGTGTGCCGCGTACGTACGCTTGTGCGTGTGAATACCGCACAGATTGACGGATATCTGCACAGGTGAATAACGCACATATAGAAATACAGAAATAAATAGAACTGACTAAAATAAAGTGCCCAGAGTTCGGAGACTTCGCAAAAAAGGATTGATGTGTTGCTCTGCAACACGAAGCTACCTACTCCTTCCTTCTCTCTCTCTCTCTCTCTCTCTCTCTCTCTCTCTCTCTCACACACACACACACACACACACACACACACCGTGACACACACATACACACACACACACACACACCGTGACACACACACACACACACACACACACTAACAGTCAGTAGGAGTTCCTTTTGCATCAGTTTGACATGGTACAATATATCACGTCGGACAGCGAAGAATGCTGTCATCACAGGACCACTCCTGTCTCTATCCTACTGGCCCCACGTTTGTTCACTCAGGTGAACTTCACTTGACGTGGGGTGGGGTAGAGAGTGATGTAACAAGTATCTGTGTCATGGTAGGAATGCAGTAACTTGATTTTGTTAAAAGGGAGTACATGCAGACTACTGTACTGAGATGGCCACAATCAAATTTTATTTCATTTGACACATGCAGTGTTCAAGTGGGAAAGTCTATCCACGCTAGAGGTCAACAGCGGTGTTCTGATCAAGCAAACCGGCACGTGCGCGCGCACACATACACACTGAAACACACACTGACACGAACGCGTGTACACTACTACCATTCAGTTCTACTACTACTACTACTACACACACACACACACACACACACACACACACACACGCGCGCGCGCGCGCACGTGCACTGTGTTCTTATTGTATTGTAATTCACTTCTCTTTTTTATCACAACAGATATCTTTGAGTGAAATTCGGGCTGCTCTCCCAAGGGAGAGCGCGTCCGTCGCTACACTACAGCGCCACCCATTTTTTTGTTTTTGTTTTTGTATTTTTTCCAGCGTGCAGTTTTATTTCTTTTACCTACTAAAGTAGATTTTTCTACAGAAATTTGCCAGGAACAACCCTTTTGTTGCTGTGGGTTCTTTTACGTGCGCTAAGTGCTCGGTTTATCGTCTCATCCGAATGACTAACGTCCAGGCCACCACTCAAGGTCTGGTGGAGGGGACTGAGAAAATATCGGCACACACACACACACACACACACACACACACACAGGGTTATTAATCACACACACTGACGGCACAGACACTGTGTCACACACACACACACACACACACACACACACACACACACACACTGAGACATTTTTTGGGTGCGCCGCACCCACGCCGCTTGGAAACGCGTGCATGAAGGTTGAGATCACTCGCAATTCCGTTATGTTTTTCAACAGTGAATAAATAATAGAATAATAATCATATTTCGTTGTCCTCCCGTTACTACATAAATACAATAACCCCCTATAAGAAAATAAACAACTTCAAACATATAAACAAACCAACGAGCATAAACAACCAAAAACCGCGTCACGGGCAAAGCTCCGGGTGTCAGGTACGCGGACACGTACACACCGCTGCGAAAATGTCTTCATTCAATAAACAAGACTTGTATCTCACACCGTGTGTAAAGTGACACACCCACACTGACGCAGACTATCTCACGAAAAAAACCCTCTTCTGTCCTTCCTCAAATTCACGGTCGACAAATATCGATAAAGTACCAGAATATGGGGCAATTTTATAACCAATGCAACCCCCCAAGTATTCGATATTCACACCGGATGAATGAAAAGGTAAATGCAAATTTTTTACTCACCGGCATTTTGGATGTTTGTCTCTTCTCGTGCCAAGCAGAAGGCAGACTGACAAGTTTGCGGATGGCAGACCGTCTGTCATGTGACGAAACCTTCAGCCAATCAACAGTAGACGAGGCTCTGTCAAGGATAGAGGATAAGCTGAACGAGAGAGAGAGAGAGAGAGAGAGAGAGTCTATAACACACACATACGCTAAATAGTATTTTGATGTTTTTCATATTTTCTTCATTTTGAGTTTTGTAGAAACAAGTGCCGATGCTTAAATCTGATTCGAGATAATCCCACACAGGGCCTCACAAGCACACTGCACACTTTTCGGGGTCGAGGCGCGAAACGGACACACTCGACGGCTTCTCGTGTTGTCAGTCACCTTGTCACACTTTTTGGTATTTGTGGTGATTGTCCTTTCAGATATTTTGGAAAGGAAATGTCCGTATCACACACAAGTTCTTCACTTTTGTATACAGTTTCCCGCATTTTGTCAATTTTTGGTCGAAGTATTGAATCGATCGAGGCGAAAGCGGCCTCTGTTCGGTCGACGTGTTTGAGCACGTGTGTGTTGGCAACCTTCCGCAAGTATGCAGCTGTTGTTCAGTGTCGGCATTTGTGGTGACCAGTCTGAAGCTATGTCTGAAATCATACAGAGAATGTTTAGAACTTCAAGGCAACGCGATAATTATGATGAGTATGGATATTTCACCGGCAATGTGCCGAGTGCGTGCTTGATGTCTTAAGGTTTGCTGGCACGCTGTGTGTGGCAGGGGATATAGCTCAGTGGTAGAGCATTCGACTGCAGATCGAGAGGTCCCCGGTTCGATCCCGGGTGTCCCCTTTGATCTTTTTCTTTCTTTCTTTTTATTTTATTTTTTTTTATTTTTTTTTTTTTGTCCCTTCTTTTCATTGTCTCTACCCCTGCCGTCGCCCTGAATATAAATGTTCATTTGAAAATGTCACCTATCACCAATATTGAGGCTATTTTCAAACTGAGAAGACTGCGCGGCATAACTTGATTTTTTTTTTTTATGTCTGGTTCAGTCATTTTCATAGGTACGCCGAATTGCTACTTTAATAGAAAATAATTGTAATAAAATGATAAAATAAATAAACAAGAAACGACAACAATACAAGGATTCGGGCTGTATTCCTACGTTATGGTCAGAACTGAGTCCTGCAATCCTGCACATCATCTTTTAAGCGCTTTTCCATGTAAAACATGCTCGGCAGTTGCGCTATACAATGTGAATACTGACGTTTAAACATGCAGTTAAGCACTGTAATGAAACGCACACACACAAACACACACACACATAAACAATATCACATGAAAAAGCCTAAATTAATTCAATATGGGATATCTGTCACTCAGTGTTACAATATATAAAACTATTCCCGATACCAATACACTGACAAAAACTGACCACATCACAATACCGAAAATTCACTTCCAACTCTTAAAACGAGTGACACACATCACAATACAATACCAGTCTACTGGAAATTAACAAATAATGAGGCCAGGAGATTAAATGATTAACAAATAGTAAAGAGTGGTAACTCTCTCCATTCACAAGGTACACAACTAAAACTGCTGTGTGCACATGTCAAATGATCGGTATAAGGACAGGCCCGGCGCTTCCTTTTTGAGGAAGTGTCTGGGTTTGTTCCAGTGTGCTTTTTGTTTGCCTGTGTGATGGCTGGGTCGGTGGCGTGGGCAGCACTGACTTGAAGTTGTGTACATTGTGAATGGAGAGAGTTACCACTCTTTACTATTTGTCAATACCAGTCTACATTTCAAAGTGCAAAATTTACTAGTGAAAAACAGTCACACCCTGCACCCTCCCCACAACACACCATGCACAAACAGCCATTCGTCATGCTGGGTGAAGGTGAAACAGGCGAGTCCATAATTCTTTTTAAAAGTTGGAAAACACTGGGGTTTTCTGAGGGACAGCAGAGGCAAGGAGATCCAGACTGTGGAAACAAAGACAGAGAAAGATTTTTTGCCAAAGGCCTCAAGGGAGAAGCTCGAGGAGCTGTCAGCAGAGAGGTGTCAACTGAGCACAGCGACTCAGAAGGATTGTTCAGATGGTGTCTGTCGTTCGTTTATTTATTTATAGTCTGTTCATTTAATATGATGTTTCAAAGATACGGTGGCGCGTTGTTGTGACAGAGACTGAAAGCACAGACAACTGGCTACTTTGCATTGAATTCGTGCTTTAACAGGAAGCCAGTGAAGTGTTCTGAGTAGTGATGTTGCACTTTCAATGCCCGGGTTTTCGGAGTACAAGTCGGGCTGCATGATTCTGAATGCGTTGAAGTTTATTTAGTTTGTTATCAGAGACACCAGCGAGAAGACAGTTGAAGTCGGCTGATCTAGATCGTATTACAGAAACAGCAAGTTTGTTGGAAGCAGCAGTGGAAAGCCGGGAAAGAGCGAATTTTGCCAAACCTTCAATGCTGACAGAACAGAGTGCAGCGCAAGTGTTTAACATGTGCATCCGTTCATAGACAGTGTTTCATCAATGCAGGTGCCAATGTTTCTCACAGACTGGGAGAAAGGTATGTCGCAGCAGAGATAGACATATAGATAGAGGTGACTTGATTTATCTTTGATTTGGTGCCAGTGACAATTAGTTCAGTTTTTTCTTCATTCATCTTCAGCCTGTTCTCACTCGTCCATTCGGCCACACCATCAATGCAGTTTTTCAAACTACAGGCAAGAGTTGAAAAATCTGGGGAAACAGTAGAGTTTGGAATCGTCTGCAAAGAAATAGTATGAGTGACCTGACCCATGACAGAGTGCTGAGAGGCCGTGTGTACATAGTAAAAAGAAACTGGACCCATGACTGAACCTTGTGGCACCCCATACTTCAACACAGATGGAGTGGATTCATGACCAACAAGAACAGACAGGGTGCGGCAAGTTAAGTATGATGTGAACCAATCCAGGACCGATCCACAGCAGCCAAAAGTGGTACACAACCGTGTAAAAAAGAACCCATGGTCTATGGTGTCAAACGCTGCCGACAGGTCGAGCAGTGACAAAACAGACACACGACCAGTGTCATAAGTCTGAAGCAGGCCATTAACTCTCTCCATACGAACGGCGAAAGAGACGACGTTAACAGCGTTTCATCCCAATTACCATCATCAAAATATTACAAGCGGAACGCTCTTATACTGAAAAGGTGAATGTTGACAAAGAATACCACAGTTCTGACGACGGAAGCTAAAGGTTGGGTCATTTAGACACCCACTGGACATCCGAGGGGTCTGTGTAGAGGAGAAGAGAGGACTGGCCGTACTGAGTGAGTTAACCACTCGAAGCAAGGTGGTTTCGGTGCTATGGCACTTACAGTAGGCTGACTGAAACGGCTCTAGAAGGTTATGGGATTCCAAATGTTGCAGCAAATGCCTCAAAACAATATGCCCTGACACCTTTGGCAAGAAAAGTAGATTAGAAGCGTAGATTATGAAAGTAGTGCTTCAAACTGTTTCGATCAATGTTGAACTTTTTTTCTCTTTTTTTTTTTTTTAAAGAGGCTTTGCAAAAGCTGCTTAAAACTGAGGCACAATGCTAGATGACAAAGGCTTGTCATAATGACATCTAAACAATCATATAGGACAGGGGCGGGGGTGTGGTCAAAGTCACGGGATTTCTTTTGGCATTATCTCTCTCTCTCTCTCTCTCTCTCTCTCTCCTTCTCTCTCTCTCTCTCTCTCTCTCTCTCTCTCTCTGTCTCTCTCTGTGTGTGGTAAACCTACTGTGTAGAATCTCGCTGTCTGTGTGTTTGCCTGTCTCTCTCGTCCACCTGCGACAAAATGTTTCTGACATGTTTGAGGCGTGCTTCCCTTGGTAAAGAACATAATCCCCCACTATTGCTGTATGTATGTTTGTCAGTATGTGTGTGTGTGTGTGTGTGTGTGTGTGTGTGTGTGTGTGTGTGTGTGTGATTGCCACCATGTTTATGCCTTTTAGTATTGCGTTGTGTAGACCCTGTTGATGGCGGGACTGGATGTGAAAAAGCACTCCGGTGCTTGCCTGCTACCCCTGAAAATAAAGAAATTTGTCTCGTCTTTTCTCCTCTCTCTCCCTCCACCCTATCTCTCTCTCTCTCTCTCTCCCTCTCCTCTCTCTCTCCCCCCCTCTCTCTCTCTCCCTCTCTCTCTCTCTCCCTCCCCCCCTCTCTCTCTCTCCCCAGCCTCTCCCTCCCCCCCCCTCTCTCTCTCTGTTTTTCTTTCCATTCTGTCTCTTCTTCCATAAGTTCTTTCGTGTGTGTGTGTGTGTGTGTGTGTGTGTTTAGGAAAATCCAAATACGAGGAAGTTCCATTTGAAGTGTCCGTAAAGGGAGGCTATTGAAAAAATCCCTCACTGCTTCTCGTCACTTCATTGGTTTGCTCCCTTTTGCTGAAAAATTGAAATCCACATTCTCCACAAATATCCTAAAAATCTTTCACAGGCACACGCACACGCACACACACACGGCGCGCGTGCAAGATTTTGTTTCAAGCGTTTTCCCCATGTGTGCACGCCGCTTTGTTTTTGTTCTTTGTGCTTCAGAATGCCTTTGTTGGCGTTTTCCCCCAACCTCAATGTACACTTTACGACAAACACGTTTGTGTTTTCTAAACGTGGGTGTTTGATCTTGCACGTTTGTGCACGATGATGTATCCGAGTTTTAAATTACCTGTTGAGTGAGTGAGTGAGTGTGTGTGTGTGTGTGTGTGCGCGCGCGTGTGTGCGAGTGTGTGTGTGTGAGTGTGTCCCTATTTCACCCACCTAACACATACCTACCACCCACACTCTAATTGAATCACTAACTCCACCCACTCCACCCTTCCCTCTCTCACCCACCCTCCATCCCGTTCCTTCCCACCCCAGGCAAAACTCGGTACGATACGTACACACTTCACTTCACAATTTAATGACTTGCTGCTTCCATCTCTGACACTGACTTATTTATAATCCTGTCTGGCAATGATTTCTGAACTGTTTCTGTTGCCTACAAGGTATAAAATCAGGACAACTGAATGAAAAAGTGTCAAGGCCTGGTCGAAAAAAGGTGTGTGTGTGTGGGGGGGGGGGGGGGGGGGGAGGGGATGGATTGGGAAGACAGTAAAAGGTGGATGGGGGGGGGGTGGACTGGGAAGGCAGAAAAAGGTGGGTGGAAGGAGGGGGGTGATGGACTGGGAAGGCAGAAAAAGGGGGGTGGAAGGAGGGGGGGGGTGGACTGGGAAGGCAGAAAAAGGTGGGTGAGGAGGGGGGGGGGATGGACTGGGAAGGCAGAAAAAGGTGGGTGGAAGGAGGGGGGCGGTGGACTGGGAAGGCAGAAAAAGGTGGGTGGAAGGAGGGGGGGGGGATGGACTGGGAAGGCAGAAAAAGGTGGGTGGAAGGAGGGGGGGGGATGGACTGGGAAGGCAGAAAAAGGGGGGTGGAAGGAGGGGGGGGGGATGGACTGGGAAGGCAGAAAAAGGGGGGTGGAAGGAGGGGGGGGGATGGACTGGGAAGGCAGAAAAAGGTGGGTGAGGAGGGGGGTGGTGGACTGGGAAGGCAGAAAAAGGTGGGTGGAAGGAGGGGGGGGGATGGACTGGGAAGGCAGAAAAAGGGGGGTGGAAGGAGGGGGGGGTGGACTGGGAAGGCAGAAAAAGGTGGGTGGAAGGAGTGGGGTGATGGACTGGGAAGGCAGAAAAAGGGGGGTGGAAGGAGGGGGGGGGGGGTGGACTGGGAAGGCAGAAAAAGGTGGGTGAGGAGGTGGGGGGGATGGACTGGGAAGGCAGAAAAAGGTGGGTGGAAGGAGGGGGGGGGATGGACTGGGAAGGCAGAAAAAGGTGGGTGGAAGGAGGGGGGGGGGGGGATGGACTGGGAAGGCAGAAAAAGGGGGGTGGAAGGAGGGGGTGGTGGACTGGGAAGGCAGAAAAAGGTGGGTGAGGAGGGGGGTGGTGGACTGGGAAGGCAGGAAAAGGTGGGTGAGGAGGGGGGTGGTGGACTGGGAAGGCAGGAAAAGGTGGGTGAGGAGGGGGGGGGGTGGACTGGGAAGGCAGAAAAAGGTGGGTGGAAGGAGGGGGGGGGTGGACTGGGAAGGCAGAAAAAGGTGGGTGAGGAGGGGGGTGGTGGACTGGGAAGGCAGGAAAAGGTGGGTGAGGAGGGGAGGGTGGACTGGGAAGGCAGAAAAAGGTGGGTGGAAGGAGGGGGGGGATGGACTGGGAAGGCAGAAAAAGGTGGGTGAGGAGGGGGGGGATGGACTGGGAAGGCAGGAAAAGGTGGGTGAGGAGGGGGGGGGGATGGACTGGGAAGGCAGGAAAAGGGGGGTGGAAGGGGGGATGGACTGGGAAGGCAGTAAAAGGTGGGTGGAAGGGGGGGGGGGTATGGACTGGGAAGGCAGAAAAAGGTGGGTGGAAGGGGGGGGGTATGGACTGGGAAGACAGTAAAAGGTGGGTGGAAGGGGGGGAGTGGACTGGGAAGGCAGTAAAAGGTGGGTGAAGGGGGGGGATGGATTGGGAAGACAGTAAAAGGTGGGTGAAGGGGGGGGATGGACTGGGAAGGCAGAAAAAGGTGGGTGAGGAGGGGGGGATGGACTGGGAAGGCAGAAAAAGGTGGGTGAGGAGGGGGGGATGGACTGGGAAGGCAGAAAAAGGTGGGTGAGGAGGGGGGGATGGACTGGGAAGGCAGAAAAAGGTGGATGAGGAGGGGGGGATGGACTGGGAAGGCAGAAAAAGGTGGGTGAGGAGGGGGGGATGGACTGGGAAGGCAGAAAAAGGTGGGTGAGGAGGGGGGGATGGACTGGGAAGGCAGAAAAAGGTGGGTGGAAGGGGGGGGGTGGACTGGGAAGGCAGAAAAAGGTGGGTGGAAGGGGGGGGATGGACTGGGAAGGCAGAAAAAGGTGGGTGAGGAGGGGGGGATGGACTGGGAAGGCAGAAAAAGGTGGGTGGAAGGGGGGGGGGTGAAAGGTGGGTTGATGGGGGGGGGGGGGGGGGTATGGACTGGGAAGGCAGAAAAAGGGTACAACAGCCGAGAAAGAAAACAGGCAAAAATCAAGAGAGCACTAGAAAAAGTTCTAGCACAGAATTTCCAGAAAGTTGGGGTGCTGTTCATACTGAAAGACCCCCGGCACCCCACAGGGGGCGACAACAGATCCGACATTTTACATTTCCTTTTATACCAATAAATTATGAGAGGGTACCCAGCAAAATTCAGTAGTTGTGCCTTTGGCTGAAAGAATGTGCAATAAATGATATATTTCAAAAATAAGATCTTGTCAAATGATTCTTATGCATGTAAGACTGACTTTGAGTCAACCAATAAAACGACTCTGAATATAGATAAGGAAGATTTATCAGATATTCCAACACAAACAGTATAGCCACTAGTTCAGCTGTAAATATAGCTGAGATAGCTTATTTCCAAGATAAAATGACCTTTCAAGTGCAGGAATTACAAAAGATGCACCCGTGTTTTTATTTTCAAGTACTGAACCATCTGTAAACGCCTGGAGATGGTTTTGATACTTTTCATGTAGATGGATGTTTGCATTCACTTTCATAATATTATTATTTTCATCATTTTTCTGATCACAATGGTTTATATCAAAAGCTGGTCTCCGTGTCTCCCATAATGCTATAGGTGTGGAAGTATGTGCAGCTGCCACATTTTTTATATATCTATTCCAGAACTTTCAATTAAGTCAGAAGTATACGTTGCTATTGTCATTTGAGATGATACACAGCTGGCCCTTTACGGAAAGTCTGTGTCTGATCTGATTTTCAACTCCTCTCCAATGTAGTGATCACTTGCACCAGCTCTTATTACAAACTTTGATGTTGCAAGTGTGTGTGTGTGTTATACATTTAAATACAATTATGTATGTGCGTGGAAATATATAGCCCAGCCTGACAGCATTTAGAAATACCTTGACTCCACACATATCCTAAATAATATCTTTTTTGTTTGCAATGAATCTGGATTACTGAAATAGGTTTTACACACACACACACGCACAAAAAGAAGAAGGGGAAAAAAAGCAATTTATGCTGAAGTGCAATAACAATGATTTGCTGTCAACAGTGTGTGTGTGTGTTTGTGTGTGTGTGTGTGTCTTCCATCAGGAAACAGACACAGGCTCTGAAAAAAACCCCACAGAGGTACAGAAACAAACTGGAAGCATGTATGACAAATGTGAAATGTTATTCTGCTGTGAATGAGACAAAGTTTGAGAGCATATGTGCTAGAAGATCAGATATCATTGTTGCACAACTTTGGAGACTCAGTTAGGGGGTACAGTTTTAGAAATTGCCTGTTCACCCATCTGTCTTAGAGAAACAGCAACAAAAAAAACACAATGTATCAATATCACACACACATACACAAAGAATGTACACACACAAGCATTTGTCACACACATAAACCCACACACACTCTCTCTCAAAAATAAGAAAGACAGACAAACAGAAAAATCGATCAATCAAGAGACACTCCAGACATACATGAGGAGACAGACAGCCACACAATGATTCTAAAGTCATCATGTCTTTTATTATCATTTAACCCAGACTACAATCACCAATACATTATACGGAGCATTAAACAAAATGCTTCCATTACTGTAATCCAGATTCACAACTGACGAAGGAGCAACCCATGTCTATGAATTGATCCCATCACTAACTTTTGAACACAGTTGAAACAGATGGTACAAATAATGTCCATAAAACACACCCTCTTGATGTTTGTTTCTGTAAAAAAAAAATAAAAATAATAAAATAAAATAAAATAATAATTAAAAAAAAGCCTTAAAGAAAGAAAAGTATAAACCAAATATATGCAATATTATTTTACCATAACCAGGTAATATATGTATGATTTGATTACTTTATACCTGAACAGATTGCATGAAACGGAGACTTTATGGGTCAGGTTTTTTTCACGATCACTGAACTAACATGAAAATGTCACATTACATCACAATATGAACAAAATGTGTGTGTGTGTGTGTGTGTGTGTGTGTGTGATAAAGATAAAAAAAAAGAATCATTTGATTAACTGACAGGAAAGTGAAAGAGAGAGAGAGAGAGAGGAGGGGAGGGGGGGGGGGGGCGGGAGGGGGGCAAAGAGAGAAAGATAGCAGGTAAAGACAAAATGAAACATAATCTGGTTAACTGGCAGTATTGCCGATGCCACATGTAATTAAAAAAACAGAGCAAAACTATCGCTAGCATCAGAACACATCCATTATCCACTTTCAAATGTCAAAATGATGAATTCCAAATGATGCAGCACCAACTGTTGCTGTATGGCTGGATCTGTTTAAAGGTGATGCTGCATCCACCTATGGCCCACCCCACCACAGCAACTTGCATGGCCAGGCACCTCATCACTGGGAGTACATCTTGAAGCCAAAACGCAACATCATCAGCAAACTGCAACAAACCAAAACATTACTTTATCATCATGAATTACAGCTTGCACACAATTACTCTATCATCATGAATTACAGCTTGCACACAATTACTCTATCATCATGAATTACAGTTGGCACACAATTACTCTATCATCATGAATTACAGTTGGCACACAATCACTTTATCACCAGGAATTACAGTTGGCACACAATCACTTTATCATCATGAATTACAGTTGGCACACAATAAGTTTATCACCAGGAATTACAGTTGGCACACAATTACTCTATCACCAGGAATTACAGTTGGCACACAATTACTCTATTATCATGAATTACAGTCGGCACACAATTACTCTATCATCAGGAATTACAGTTGGCACACAATCACTTTATCACCATGAATTACAGTTGAAACACAATAAGTTTATCACCATGAATTACAGTTGAAACACAATAACTGATCACCATGAATGACAGTTGGCATACATTTGCGACAGTTATTTTTTGTGGTTCTTTTCATACAACATAATGACCAGGACAGCACATGTAGTTCAGCAATTATCATCCACACTGTTCACACTGAAATCATGCTGGAGACAAGCTTAGTAATACATGGCACTGATGTACATTTATAACAAGGGATGCAACCTAAGTGTGACCTAAATATGTTACACACAGTTCCAGTTTCAATTTCTCAAGGTGACACTGCGTTTGGACAAATCCATATATGCTACACCACATCCACTAGGCAGATGCCTGACCAGCAGCATAACCCAAGGCGCTTAGTCAGGGTCTGGAGTGAATGCCTATATATTTGTCTACCTATCAGAGTGGATTTCTGCTACAGAATTTGCCAGAGGACAACATTCTCATTGCCATGGGTTCCTTTCCAGTGTGCATGCTGCACATGGGACCTTGGTTTATCATCTCACCCACATGAACAGACCTTCATTTTGATTTTCCAGTCCAACTTGGGAGACAGGGCAAAGGCAGGATTGGAATGCAGACCCTCACAGACTCTGTGTTTTGGCAGATGGATGTCTCAACCATTCTGCCACCTTCCTCCTTGTTACACACAAAATGGTATCACTATGAATTTTGGTATTTTTTATTTCTTTTTATCACAACATATTTCTCTGTGTAAAATTCGGGCTGCTCTCCCCAGGGAGAGCGCGTCGCTACACTACAGTGCCACCCCTTTTTTTTTGTATTTTTTCCTGTGTGCAATTTTATTTGTTTTCCTATCAAAGTGGATTTTTCTGCAGAATTTTGCCAGGAACAACCCATCTGTTGCCGTGGGTTCTTTTACATGCGCTAAAAGCATGCTGCATACGGGACCTCAGTTTATCGTCTCATCCGAATGACTAGTGTCCAGACCACCACTCAAGGTCCAGTGGAGGGGGAGAAAATATCGGCGGCTGAGCCGTGATTCAAACCAGCGCGCTCAGATTTTCTCACTTCCTAGGCGGACGCGTTACCTCTAGGCCATCACTCCACAAATGACAGTTGGCACACAATAAGTCACTACCACTGTGACAGACAGCAGTGTGTATATATCAACGATACCAGTATCACTACAGACTTCTGATAGTCACCTCAATCCTCCAACAAGTCCTGCAGGCATGAATTTTTTTGAGTTCATGAATCTGTATCCCATGACCCCTGTCAGCACTGCCGATGTCACTGCACACAATATCCAATGGTTATTTCTTGTTAAATGACATCACGCTGCAGGGGCAGAGATATAAGGAAATGAATAGAATGGAAGTGTGTGTGTGTGTGTGTGTGTGTGTGTGTGTGTGTGTGTGTGTTGAGACAGTCAGATCCAGCCACACAGAGACAGACAGACAGATAGAGATACTGTGTTTGTATGTATAAATATACAGATGACACAATTCTGAGTAAACGAATTTGTGTGTGTGTGTGTTTGTCCATGTATATGAATGTGAATGCATGCCCTTTTTCAGGTATAAACCATATGCACACTCATGTGTGTTTGTGTTACACACTGGTAGATGCATGATAGGACTGTGAGTAAATAATGGTTCTATTCCCCTGTGTCATATCCTGGAATCAACCACACTAAGATGCACAAACAATGTGAATTTGATCAGGAAATTTTAGCTGGTTGAGGAGCTGCATCAAATAAGAGAATCACAATGGAATTCACATATGATATACTTTTCCCGGGCAGCTAAACTCCGGGATTGAGACAATCAGATAAAAACAAGAATCCCATATTAAGTGAATGTATAGGTTCAAGCCCACAAAATGCTTGACTGTCAGTCCATGGTACAAACAATGGTACCACAATACTTGTTGCTGAACCCACAGAACAGTCAAAGGTTAAAGGTTCCAAGGCCATTTGCAGCCACCAGGGAAGTGAATTCATGTCCACTGTGTCTAGAGGTCAGCACAGGCAGGTGGGGCCCAATCCTCTCCTGCAATTTTAACCATCCTTGTCCATAGTCAGGTACCCTTTCACACCTGAGGAAAATCGGAGAAAGTGCCTTCCCCAAGGACACAACACATCAAACCCTGATCACTGATGAACAACATCAGAAGTGCCATGCTTAACAAACTCTGCTACAACGCTTTACTCCTAATCCATGATATTAGCCATTGTTCCACAATATTTGCAGATGAAATTATCGTGGATCTTACTGTTCTGCTTCACACAGAACAGCAGAGAAGTGGCAGAGAGACAGAAACACACCCAGAGACAGGAGAACATTTCTGGGGTCATTGGACGTCTGGTAGGCACCGATGGCCATCAGACCACCACACGTCAGGCCCATGGCCAGGGAAGGAACGCTTCCTGAAACAGACATAACAGCAATAACTGTTGTATTTACACAGCACCTTTCCATGAAAAACATGCTCAATTGAGCTGTACAATGCAAAGATTGATGTGTAAAACATGCATTTAAATACTAAAAGGACAACTTACATGCATAACCCTGTACAGACATCCAACAAAACACAAACAGTAATTCATGCATGCACACACACACAAATGTCATGCACAATTAACACTGAATGTATATACCAAACATAATAAGCTTGGCAAACTTTAAATGGATGGTGGTGTAAGGTAAAGTAATAGACCGGGGTTGTGCCAGCTGGGATTTAGCCCTGAGAGGTATCAAGTATTTTCATCACCATCAACAATGCACATCCCTGCTATTGAATCATATCATACAAAGAGAGAATGAGACAGAGAGGGGGGGAGAGGGTGAAGGGGGAGAGAGAGGGGGGAGAGAGAGAGGAAGAGAGAGAGAGAGAAAGAGAGAGTGAGTGAGTGAGAGACAGAGACAGAAACACAGAGAGAGACAGAGAAAGGGAAGGAGGTTCTGCTTGCCTGTACCATGTACCATGAAATATTTGAAATCATCTTGCAACACATTCTGTTCAGATAAACAGTCCATTTATTCCTTTCTTATAATATGTCTGTACATTCAGTGTTACCCTTGACTGGAGCTTGATCTTTCAACACCACATTTCAACATTTCTAGAACTGCTTCCATTGAAGTGTGCAGGATCAGTGCTATCAGTTTCAGTTTTTCAAGAAAGAGTCAATGCGTCAGACAAATCCACATATGTGTGTGCGAGGCTTTGAGTGCATGCATATTTTGTGCACCTATCTGAATGGATTTCTTACAGATTTTTGCCAGAGGACAACATTTATATTGCCATGTTGTTGTTGTTTTCAGTGCACCAAATACATGCTGTAAATGGGACCTTGGTTTATTGTCTCATCCAAATGATTAGATGTTCAGTTTGATTTTCCAGTCAAACTTGGGAGAAAGGGTGACACTGGGATTCAAACCCTGACCCTAATGGACACTGTACTGGCAGATATGCACCTTGACTATTCTGCAACCTTTTCCTTCAATGCTTTCTCAGTTCCTGTCACCAAGTATCTGCCTAATGAAGCAACAAGAACACTGGTTTGCAATTTCATACTGTTTAAGATTGGTTATTGCAGATCTCTTCCTGACAGTATTCCACAACAGTTTCTTGATAGACTACACAGAGTTCAAAACAATGCCACCCATCTCAGTCATCGTCAAATTCTTCAAGTCTGAAAACCCACCTCCTCTTCTTTACTCCCTACTTTAGCTGCCAGTTTCAAACAGAGCTGAACACAGTAACACCAGTGTGCCTTTTCTGAGATCCTTGGTGCTGGCCTTTACTACTACTTACTACCATTAGAATTTTTTTTAACGAAAGAAAGAAAGAAAAACTGATAATCTTTTATATTTACTTTTTCAAAAAATACACTCAAGCATGTCAGCTTCATTCCACTGCTGAAAATTTCACTGTTTACAATTCCACCACTAATTCCAAGAAATGTGGCTAACATCCTTATTAGGCTTTCTGTACCTGGAACAAATCACTCAAGGTTTACAACACTAAATAGACTCCTTTAGGTTCAGCTTAAAAGCACAGCTTTTCCGTCAACTGTCAGGCCTACTGCTCAAACTCACAACAAACTCTGGGTTCAAAAAGTGTGTGTGTGTGTGTGTGTGTGTGTGTGTGTGTGCAATTTTTTTTAATTGTTTTTGATTTTAAAAAAAATCAATTTCAATTCCTGATCAATGTCTCTCATAGAGTCTACCAGTATCACTAGTCTGATGCCTCTTGAACATAAAGCACAATAAAAATTATCACCGATTAATGGTCATCTGTGAGAAATACTCCTTTAGCAATTTAAGGTATATAAAGGCTTCACACCTATCGCAGTCCCTAAGATTCTGCTGGTACGACTGAAACTGCATTTGTGTCAGCAGACGACCCCAACCCCACACACGATGCGGAACTACAAAGTATGCGGATGTTTCAAAACCTTATGGAAACATCATAAAGTTACCAAAGTACAAGCTTTAATATCAAAACACACCTCTTCTGGCATAACCAATGATTCCTCCCGTTGCAACTAAGGCAGCGTATACAATACTGAGCCAGTCAACAGCCATGTTCAAAAGGAAAATAGACTTCGCCTTGATCCACGGATCCAAAACACATATATTTTTAGATCAATGGCCTTGACCCCAGCAGTGAATATATGTACAGCACGCGTGTTGATATCTTCGCTGTTTTGGGACACGATATTCGCACTTCTCTGTTGGATATTAAAATTTTGTCCACCTTCAATTCTCTCTCTCTCTCTCTCTCTCTCTCTCTCTCTCCCCAATATATGTAAACTGTGCTGTGAACTGTATTTACTTCTAGCTTAAACTCCTGCAAATAGGAAGATTACAGAATGCCGTGTAAAGTTTATGAAATGTTGAGTGATTAAGACAGTAAGGGAGGAAAATCTTGGTGACAAAGGTTCGTCTTTGTTTCGTTTGTTTGGATGTGGATTTGGCTTTGTGTGGATGGAACGGAGTGCTGGAAATGTTAGTGTATCATATCTGTTTTCTGCCTTAGGCTAATCGGTTTTAGATAGCAAACGTGGTATGATCACATTCATACTGGTAAGAGATTTGACTGATGTGTACAGAGCTGTGTGTGCCATACCCGAATACCTTATCTGCAACTGTAGACAGGCATTTGAATTGTGTGATATCGAGATTTAGTGTCGGGATGTCGAACTGACAATGCATCGCTCTACATACAAAACTTCTCTCTCTCTCTCTCTCTCTCTCTCTCTCTGGGGACTGGCAAACCGGAACAGCCATGAAGGTGCGAACTGGAGAAAAGAGAACTCAGTTGCGACTCGGAAAGGCAGAGATCGAACTTAAGTGGCAACTCAGTGAAATAGGAACTGGGGGAACTGGAAGTACAGAAAAGACAGTACCCATTTTGACGACAGGACAGTGATCACCTGTGTGTCTGTGTGAACTCAGTGGCCCAGTCATGACTGAGTGCAAAGAAAAGTCCCTGTCCCACCTTGGCATACCCGAAGTCACTGACTGGCTTGGTGTCTGTCACGGACCTGCCACACCTGAAGACACATGCCTGTCTGTGTTATCCGGCACACCTGAAGACACATGCCTGTCTGTGTTATCCGGCACACCTGAAGACACATGCCTGTCTGTGTTATCCGGCACACCTGAAGACACTGACTTGTCTGTGTTATCCTGCACACCTGAAGACACTGGCTTTTCTGTGTTATCCTGCACACCTGAAGACACATGCCTGTCTGTGTTATCCGCCACACCTGAAGACACATGCCTGTCTGTGTTATCCGCCACACCTGAAGACACATGCCTGTCTGTGTTATCCTGCACACCTGAAGACACATGCCTGTCTGTGTTATCCGGCACACCTGAAGACACATGCCTGTCTGTGTTATCCTGCACACCTGAAGACACATGCCTGTCTGTGTTATCCGGCACACCTGAAGACACATGCCTGTCTGTGTTATCCGGCACACCTGAAGACACATGCTTGTCTGTGTTATCCGGCACACCTGAAGACACATGCCTGTCTGTGTTATCCGGCACACCTGAAGACACTGGCTTGTCTGTGTTATCTGCCACACCTGAAGACACATGCCTGTCTGTGTTATCCGGCACACCTGAAGACACTGGCTTGTCTGTGTTATCCGCCACACCTGAAGACACATGCCTGTCTGTGTTATCCGGCACACCTGAAGACACATGCAACACGGCACACCTGAAGACACTGGCTTGTCTGTGTTATCTGGCATACCTGAAGACACATGCCTGTCTGTGTTATCCGCCACACCTGAAGACACATGCCTGTCTGTGTTATCCGGCACACCTGAAGACACATGCAACACGGCACACCTGAAGACACATGCCTGTCTGTGTTATCCGCCACACCTGAAGACACATGCCTGTCTGTGTTATCCGGCACACCTGAAGACACATGCAACACGGCACACCTGAAGACACATGCCTGTCTGTGTTATCCGGCACACCTGAAGACACATGCTTGTCTGTGTTATCTGCCACACCTGAAGACACATGCTTGTCTGTGCACTGACTTGTCTGTGTTATCCGGCACACCTGAAGACACATGCCTGTCTGTGTTATCCGGCACACCTGAAGACACATGCTTGTCTGTGTTATCCGGCACACCTGAAGACACATGCCTGTCTGTGTTATCCGGCACACCTGAAGACACTGACTTGTCTGTGCACTGACTTGTCTGTGTTATCCGGCACACCTGAAGACACATGCCTGTCTGTGTTATCCGGCACACCTGAAGACACATGCCTGTCTGTGTTATCTGCCACACCTGAAGACACATGCTTGTCTGTGCACTGACTTGTCTGTGTTATCTGCCACACCTGAAGACACTGACTTGTCTGTGTTATCCGGCACACCTGAAGACACATGCCTGTCTGTGTTATCTGCCACACCTGAAGACACATGCCTGTCTGTGTTATCCGCCACACCTAGAGACACCAGCTTGTCTGTGTTATCCGGCACACCTGAAGACACATGCCTGTCTGTGTTATCTGCCACACCTGAAGACACTGGTTTGTCTGTATACCTGGCATACCTGGAGATACACTTATGCAGGCTTAAGTCTGTGTCTCTGTCAGTTCGAACTGACATCGAGTACTTCATGATATTCTCGGGTTCCACACTGGCACATCTAATTCTGTATTAATTCTGAAAACAACTGGTTGTCACACTAAAACTGAGGCGCTACAGCTGCTCGTGTACACGTGTCTGTGTCGCACTTGGCACTCGTCAAAGCACTCACATGTCTGCACCCGTGTCTCTGATCAGTCGCCTGGAAGGTCTAACAGCATTTGCCTGGCAGTACGTGTGTCTCTGTTTGCACACAGCGGGAAGAGGCAGATGGCGGGAGATGGTCAGAGAGTCATCAGTGGTGCCTCCACAACGCTACCCGGGGTTACTGTGAGACCGATGATGATGATGATGATGATGACGATGACCACGTGTGCACACATCGGGAAGGGGCACTTGCTCCTTTGTATCTCCGTTCCACTTGAAAAGCACTCGCCTGTCTGTGTCTCTTTTGCCACATCTGAAGGCACTCGCCTGTCTGTGTCTCTTTTGCCACATCTGAAGGCACTTGCATGTCTATGTTAACACATCTGAAGGCACATGTCTGTCTATGTTAACACATCTGAAGGCACTTGCCTGTCTGTGTCTGCGTTAACACATCTGACGGCACTTGCCTGTCTGTGTCTATGTTAACACATTTGACGGCACTTACCTGTCTGTGTCTATGTTAACACATCTGAAGGCCCTTGCCTGTCTGTGTCTATGTTAACACATCTAAAGGCACTTGCCTGTCTGTCTATGTTAACGCATCTGAAGGCACTTGCCTGTCTGTCTATGTTAACGCATCTGAAGGCACTTGCCTGTCTGTGTCTATGTTAACGCATCTGAAGGCACTTGCCTGTCTGTGTCTATGTTAACACATCTGAAGGCACTTACCCGTCTGTGTCTATGTTAACACATCTGAAGCACTTGCCTGTCTATGTTAACGCATCTGAAGGCACTTGCCTGTCTGTGTCTATGTTAACGCATCTGAAGGCACTTGCCTGTCTGTGTCTATGTTAACGCATCTGAAGGCACTTGCCTGTCTGTGTCTATGTTAACGCATCTGAAGGCACTTGCCTGTCTGTGTCTATGTTAACACATCTAAAGGCACTTGCCTGTCTGTGTCTATGTTAACACATCTGAAGGCACTTACCTGTCTGTGTCTATGTTAACACATCTGAAGGCACTTGCCTGTCTGTGTCTTTGTTAACACATCTGAAGGCACTTGCCTGTCTATGTCTCAGATGGCACATCTGTAGACACTTATCTAGGTCTCTGTTCCACCTTAGCGGAACATGTGCATGCAGCTTCGATCCTTCCTCTCCCCCATGTCAAACCTGCATGCCCCTCGCCAGCTGAGTTCCTCGGGGCCTTCCTGTCGGCAGCCATCACTTTCACTGGTGTGTGAGTTACGTGGACACCAACACCAGAAAACGCTGCTTCCCAGGGGGTTCATGTTCCACGTCCTGCCCCTGCAGCTGAGGACTGGCGATCATTCACGTCCTTCGGGGTCATCTGAGGTCACCCAGGGCCATGGGGGTGGGGTTTGGGGTGGAGGGGTGTTGAGGGGGATGCATCTCGTCAGTCAGTTTGACAAGTGATTGATAAGTCAGTAACCGACAACAACTCTCCAATTAATATAAGTCTGTAACTGACAACCCTCCAGTTATAAGTCAGTAACCGACAACAACTCTCCAATTACTATAAGTCAGTAACTGACAACAACTCTCCAATTAATATAAGTCAGTAACTGACAACAACTCTCCAATTAATATAAGTCTGTAATTGACAACTCTCCAGTCAGTTATAAGTCAGTAACCGACAACAACTCTCCAATTACTATAAGTCAGTAACCGACAACAACTCTCCAATTACTATAAGTCAGTAACCGACAACAACTCTCCAATTACTATAAGTCAGTAACCGACAACAACTCTCCAATTACTATAAGTCAGTAACCGACAACAACTCTCCAATTACTATAAGTCTGTAACTGACAACAACT
>NC_134895.1:53770618-53773118 GCF_041734735.1 Babylonia areolata | reverse complement strand
GAAAACGCCAGTCAAACAAATGACATGGGGGATGAAATAAACAAAAACACAGCATACTATATAGATGAAATACTGATCCAAATAACATGCCGTGCCATAATTCACTCATAAACGCTCACACGTTCTTACAAAAGAGACATGTAGCATACCATACGCAAGAGACGCCATAATCATTGCTGTATGAACAGGACGTATGATGCCATTTAATCATACCAGTCATGTTGCAATACTAACACTGAAGCAGTTACAGACGTACACACATTGATGTACAATAGACTGAATAACCTAGCATTTGTTTCTCTCTGTTTGACACACACACACACACACACACACACACACACACACACACACACACACACACACACACACACACACACACACAGAGTACACAAGAATGTTGTATCAGAATGAATTTCATTGACCAGCTCCATTCTCTTGGTGGATGTAAGCAGTGAGTTTGGGTGTCTGTAACAAAATCACAACAGATGATTTTTTCTGCTTTCCTGAAAATTCTGGCACACAATGAAGTATCATCTGCATGGACAGGACAGGTCAGGTGTGTTGATTCAAGATTCAAGATCTCTGTAGTTAATTAATTCATTCCCACTAATACCTATGACACAACGTTCGGTTTCTTATCAAAGGTTGACACAAGCTGAACGTGGGGCCAACAGCGAAGTGAGAGCAGTGTGATCCATTGTTTCTCCACTGCAACTGGAATGGATTTACAGCTGTGTCTTTCGTGAAGGAATAGTACTCTCAAACTAGGATTTCTTATTTGGAACGCCAGAACAACAGCCAGGACTTCACCCCTTTTCAGACAACCAGGATTTCCCTCCCCATCAGAAAGCAAGAACAACAGCCAGGACTTCACCGCTCTTCAGACAACCAGGATTTCCCTCCCCATCAGAAAGCAAGAACAACAGCCAGGACTTCACCGCTCTTCAGACAACCAGGATTTCCCTCCCCATCAGAAAGCAAGAACAACAGCCAGGACTTCACCCGTCTTCAGACAACCAGGATTTCCCTCCCCATCAGAAAGCAAGAACAACAGCCAGGACTTCACCCCTCTTCAGACAACCAGGATTTCCCTCCCCATCAGAAAGCAAGAACAACAGCCAGGACTTCACCCCTTTTAAGACAACCAGGATTTCCCTCCCCATCAGAAAGCAAGAACAACAGCCAGGACTTCACCCCTCTTCAGACAACCAGGATTTCCCCATCAGATAGCAAGAACAACAGCCAGTACTTCACTCCTCTTCAGACAACCAGGATTTCCCTCCCCATCAGAAAGCAAGAACAACAGCCAGGACTTCGCCCCTCTTCAGACAACCAGGATTTCCCTCCCCATCAGAAAGCAAGAACAACAGCCAGGACTTCACCCCTTTTAAGACAACCAGGATTTCCCTCCCCATCAGAAAGCAAGAACAACAGCCAGGACTTCACCCCTCTTCAGACAACCAGGATTTCCCTCCCCATCAGAAAGCAGGAACAACAGCCAGGACTTCACCCCTCTTCAGACAACCAGGATTTCCCTCCCCATCAGAAAGCAGGAACAACAGCCAGGACTTCACCCCTCTTCAGACAACCAGGATTTCCCTCCCCATCAGAAAGCAAGAACAACAGCCAGGACTTCGCCCCTCTTCAGACAATGACCACACTCGGAACGCCAGAGAATCAGGACTTCGCCCCTCTTCAGACAACCAGGCCGTCCCCCTCATAATGTCAGAAGATCAGCCACGACTTCATCCCTCTTCAGACAACCAGGACACCCTCTAGGGACGCCAGACGGACCTCCCACAAGGACTGACATCCAGGCCTCACCTCTTCGAGCAAGGCAGCCTTCACCGGACCAAGACCCAGCCCTGAACAACGTCACCTTAAAGGTATCACAAGACCCAGCCCTGAACAACGTCATCACCTTAAAGGTATATATATATACTTTTTCCTTTCTTTTTTTTAAGCATGCTGGTTATTTTTTGCAAGGTGGGTGTGTCCAGTATTTCCACACTTCCACTGATTGTGTATGTCATGTTTTAACACATAGTAATTCTTTCTTTTTTTAGCATCATTATGTTTTTGTAGGGATATATGATTGAATGATAACAACAACAACAAAAACAACAACCATAATGATGATAACAACAACAACAACAATAACAACAACCTTGTCTGCTAGAAAGCCCACAAGAGAAATGAATATTTCCATTGCTATCGTCGTCTTCTTGCGTTCCTTGTTGGGGTTGAGAATCAGCTTTGGAAGGAAGACACCCTGTCTTCTATCACAAAAAAAGGGGAAAAAAAGTGAGAGAAACAATGATTAACATCTTTGAGCTCAACTCGGGGTGTCCGTTGGAGCAGTAGACCCCCCACCCCCATCCCCACCCCCAGCCCACCCTGCCAGGGAGACACAGTGCTGAACCAGGACATCTTGGAGAACAACTCGAGAACAACTGTGTCAGTTGGAGTAGAATATTAAGTTTTCTCCAATATAGTTTTT
>NC_134895.1:53760618-53763118 GCF_041734735.1 Babylonia areolata | reverse complement strand
GAGGAGGACGAGGAGGAGGAAGGCTTGCGGGAGGTGGGTGGGAGGGTGCGGTGCCGCTACGTGTTGTTCTACTCCCTGGTTCTGGTGGAGAACCTGGCCATGACGGCCGCCTGGCTGCTGCACTCGCCCCTGGACTACACCGTCAAGCTGTCCGTGGTGGTGGCGGTCCTCGGGGCGTTCCTGCTGGCCCTGGGCCTCAAGGTCACCGGCTGTGGCTGCGTGCTGGAGGGCCCCGCGAGAGCCGGGCGGTCCTCTTCTGTGTCCATGTCTGTGTCTCTGCGGGTGGATCGTCAGGGACGTCCTGGCTCCATGGGTGAGTCTCGTGTGGTGTTGGTGCTGTGTGGTGCTGTGTGGTGTTGGTGCTGTGTGGTGCTGTGTGGTGTTGGTGCTGTGTGGTGCTGTGTGGTGCTGTGTGGTGTTGGTGTTTGTTGTTAGTGCTGTGTGGTGTTGGTGCTGTGTGGTGTTGGTGCTGTGTGGTGTTGGTGTTTGTTGTTGGTGCTGTGTGGTGTTGGTGCTGTGTGGTGTTGGTGTTTGTTGTTAGTGCTGTGTGGTGTTGGTGCTGTGTGGTGCTGTGTGGTGCTGTGTGGTGTTGGTGCTGTGTGGTGTTGGTGCTGTGTGGTGTTGGTGTTTGTTGTTAGTGCTGTGTGGTGTTGGTGCTGTGTGGTGTTGGTGTTTGTTGTTAGTGCTGTGTGGTGTTGGTGCTGTGTGGTGTTGGTGTTTGTTGTTAGTGCTGTGTGGTGTTAGTGCTGTGTGGTGTTGGTGCTGTGTGGTGTTGGTGTTTGTTGTTAGTGCTGTGTGGTGTTGGTGCTGTGTGGTGTTGGTGCTGTGTGGTGTTGGTGCTGTGTGGTGTTGGTGCTGTGTGGTGTTAGTGCTGTGTGGTGTTAGTGCTGTGTGGTGTTGGTGCTGTGTGGTGTTAGTGCTGTGTGGTGTTGGTGTTTGTTGTTAGTGCTGTGTGGTGTTGGTGTTTGTTGTTAGTGCTGTGTGGTGTTAGTGCTGTGTGGTGTTGGTGCTGTGTGGTGTTGGTGCTGTGTGGTGTTGGTGCTGTGTGGTGTTGGTGTTTGTTGTTAGTGCTGTGTGGTGTTGGTGTTTGTTGTTAGTGCTGTGTGGTGTTAGTGCTGTGTGGTGTTGGTGCTGTGTGGTGTTGGTGCTGTGTGGTGTTGGTGCTGTGTGGTGTTAGTGCTGTGTGGTGTTAGTGCTGTGTGGTGTTGGTGCTGTGTGGTGTTAGTGCTGTGTGGTGTTGGTGCTGTGTGGTGTTGGTGCTGTGTGGTGTTGGTGCTGTGTGGTGTTGGTGCTGTGTGGTGTTGGTGTTTGTTGTTGGTGCTGTGTGGTGTTGGTGTTTGTTGTTGGTGCTGTGTGGTGTTGGTGTTTGTTGTTAGTGCTGTGTGGTGTTGGTGCTGTGTGGTGTTGGTGCTGTGTGGTGTTGGTGTTTGTTGTTGGTGCTGTGTGGTGCTGTGTGGTGTTGGTGCTGTGTGGTGTTGGTGCTGTGTGGTGTTGGTGCTGTGTGGTGTTGGTGTTTGTTGTTAGTGCTGTGTGGTGTTGGTGCTGTGTGGTGTTGGTGCTGTGTGGTGTTGGTGTTTGTTGTTAGTGCTGTGTGGTGTTGGTGCTGTGTGGTGTTGGTGCTGTGTGGTGTTGGTGTTTGTTGTTAGTGCTGTGTGGTGTTAGTGCTGTGTGGTGTTGGTGTTTGTTGTTAGTGCTGTGTGGTGTTGGTGCTGTGTGGTGTTGGTGTTTGTTGTTAGTGCTGTGTGGTGTTGGTGCTGTGTGGTGTTGGTGTTTGTTGTTAGTGCTGTGTGGTGTTGGTGCTGTGTGGTGTTGGTGTTTGTTGTTAGTGCTGTGTGGTGTTAGTGCTGTGTGGTGTTGGTGTTTGTTGTTAGTGCTGTGTGGTGTTGGTGTTTGTTGTTAGTGCTGTGTGGTGTTGGTGCTGTGTGGTGCTGTGTGGTGTTGGTGCTGTGTGGTGTTGGTGTTTGTTGTTAGTGCTGTGTGGTGTTGGTGTTTGTTGTTAGTGCTGTGTGGTGTTGGTGCTGTGTGCTGTTGGTGCTGTGTGGTGCTGTGTGGTGTTGGTGCTGTGTGGTGTTGGTGCTGTGTGGTGTTGGTGTTTGTTGTTAGTGCTGTGTGGTGTTGGTGTTTGTTGTTAGTGCTGTGTGGTGTTGGTGCTGTGTGGTGTTGGTGTTTGTTGTTAGTGCTGTGTGGTGTTGGTGTTTGTTGTTAGTGCTGTGTGGTGTTGGTGCTGTGTGGTGTTGGTGCTGTGTGGTGTTGGTGCTGTGTGGTGTTGGTGCTGTGTGGTGTTGGTATTGTGGTGTGGTGTGAGATTTTGTTGTATTGTATTGTGTGGTCTGATGTTGTGTTATATGGTGTGGTGTGCTGTGTTGTGTGGTGCTGTGTTGTGTGGTGATGTGTTGTGTGGTGTGGTGCTGTGTTGTGTGGTGCTGTGTTGTGTGGTGTGGTGCTGTGTGTGTGGTGTTGTGTGCTGTGTTATGTGGTGTGGTGCTGTGTTGTGTGGTGT
>NC_134895.1:53748118-53758118 GCF_041734735.1 Babylonia areolata | reverse complement strand
ACGTTTGATGACCCCGTCCTGGCCTCGCGCCTCGTGCTGGAGTCCCTGGGACACCCCCACCACCACCACCAAGGACCCGATGAACATTCCCATCACAGTTCTTCCTCCAAGTCCAGGCGGACACGCGGCAGCCAGCACGGGTCCAACGACCTCAGGTTCCGTCGGCACGACAACAACAACGTGACCTCAAAGCGTCAGCTTCTGCTGGCCAACAGGACAGGGCCGCGGGACCAGGAGCACCCTCAGGACCTCAAGCCGCCCAGGGCGTGGCGGGGGAACAGGGTTGCCTGTGACTCTTACGAACTTCACCGTGACGGCGTCCAGTACCGCTACATGACTCGCTGCTCTTGCGGAGGATCTCCCTCGTCCACGCCTCGGCGGCGACCCGGACATCAGCTGCACACCAGGAAGACTCACTCTTACGGCTCCCACCACCACCCCCACCACTCACAACACCACCACCACCACCACACGCATCACAGACCCAAAGCGGCGTACCACACAACGTGCAGTGTCCACAGGTCGGACTCCAGCAGTCTGCGCAGGTCCACGTCAAGGGAGGAGGCGGACAGCCCGAGGGGCGTGGTGAGGAGCCGGGAGGGGTCCACGTGGGTGCAGTACGTGTCCTCCAGAAACCCTCCCAGGCCGCCACCCCCCTCCTCACACACCCGTCAGGACAGCGACACTTCCCTCAGCAGCACCAGCCCGGACCAGGAGGAGTTTCCACGTCATCGGTCCCGTCGTCGTCGTCGTCGCCGTCATCGTCACCATCATCATCATGGTGAAGGCAGCCAGCGAGCCGCCACGTGGCCCAGGCGGAAGCCGAGACAGCGGGGCAGGTCCCGGGGAAGGGCCGACAGCCCGGGGCCCCCTCTGCTGCCCAGGGAGGAGCTGTGCACGCGCAAAGTGGTGCAGTCCTGGCTGAGGGGGCTGGAGGTCGCCGGTCACCCACCCCCTCCACACCCCAACAACCCCCCACACCCTCCCTCCTGCAACGTTCACAGCGATGATGATGAGGAGGAGGAGGAGGAGGGGGAGGAGGAGGGGGAGGGCAGACAACTGTCTCCCAGGCGTAGCGCCGCTCGAGCGCACAGACTTCAGTACAGTGATCGCAGCTTTTCCGACACGCTGGACGACGATTATGACGACGACGAGGAGGAAGATGAAGACAGCGAGGACAGCATTTTCCTCAACGCCAGAGAAAAGTCCAAACATTTCAGAGGTCGCTGGACACGAACAGCACGGCACCGCCCACGAAGCAAAAGTCCTCTCTCGGACGCCTGGTCCATGGATGACAGCTATTCCCTCTGCAGCGGACAAGCGGGTCAAGGGAGCAGGAAGGACTCTCGTTTCGCTGAGAACAGGAGAGGTGTCGACCCGTCAGTGACGTCACTGACCTTCGTGGAGCGCGCGCCACTTTCAGGCAGCTCAAAACGAGACTCCCGCTCCGCCCTCCCCTCCCCTCTCTCTGACCCTCCCCAAGACTCTCACCCTCGTCACCGTAACGCGACCCGCATCAACACGACGTGTGCAGGGTCAAAGACCAAAGGTCACCACCAACAGACAATGTCAAGGTCACACGCGCCGAGTCACGCGTCGCAAAACCCAGCCCCAGACAGTGGCGTGTCCCTGTCGACGGCGCAAGACAGTGACGGGTCAAGGTCAAGGTCGAGGTCAAATACTCAAGGTCGTTCGAAAGTGAGCGTGCGGGGTTATCTGTCCCTGTCCAAAACGCCTGGCTCGGACCCAGGGGCTCGGCCACAGGAGGCGGACCTGCCCAAGGGAAACGACCCAACCAGAAGGATTCATCCGTCGGATGTCCAACAGAAAACTGTGGGCGACAGAGCAACCTCCGAGACCCTGGGCTACCTGGAGTTAGACGAGGGCAGGCAGAACCCCATGGAGGTGACGCTGGAGGTGGACGAATCTCTTGTGTAGGGAGGTGCTGAGCCGGCCAGACACACATCTTGGCAAGTACCACACTGTCTCCTTTGTTTTATAACGATGGCATGAGATCTAAAAACAAACAGACAACTCAGGTGACGAAGTTGGCGAAGGAGATGAAGGAGAAGGCTAGTAGGAGAAAGAGTGGAAGGGAGAGGAGGTGGAGGAGAAAGAGTGGAAGGGAGAGGAGGTGGAGGAGAAAGAGTGGAAGGGAGAGGAGATGGAGGAGAACGAGTGGAAGGAGGAGGAGGAGCAGGAAATGGAAGTCCGTTTCAGTTTCAAGGAGGTATCTAAACGTGCTGACTGATCCATATACGCTACACCACAGCTGGATTTAAAAAAAAACAAAAAAAACTGGTGAATGACCTTCGTATACAAACCAAACACGCTGGTCGGGCCTTTAGAGGAGAGGAGGAGGAGGAGGAGAAGGAGAAGGAGGAGAAAGAAATGAAGAGAATGGGAGTCACCTCATGAGTTTGATCTGTGTTGTGTTCATTTAATCACCTATTTATTGTACTGTTTCTTTTTTTTCCCAATTTTTTCAATTTTTTTATCGGAGTGTCTTTTTGATACTTGATGTGAGTGTTTATTATGGCTTCTTTCCTGTTTGGTAATTTTGTGTCTGCAGAGAGAGAGAGAGAGAGAGAGAGAGAGAGAGAGAGAGAGAGAGAGAGAGAGAGAGAGAGAGAGAGGTGGAAACGGATACGGATACGGATACTTTATTCATGTATAGGCCATTGCCCCTCATGAAGGGGTACATACACATGATCATGTAAGAAAAGCAACAAGAAATAAGCGGCCATATCATCAAGAACAAACTTCAGTATACTAAAACAACTGAGTTGATCGTAGTCTGAATGCTTTGAACAAATAAATTGACAAATTGCGAGAGAGAGAGAGAGACAGACAGACAGACAGACAGAGAGGCAGAGACAGAGAGAGACGAAACAGAATTTTCTTTTACCAGGGTAATGAGGTAAGCAAGTGCCTATACTTTTTTTCCGACCCAGCCATGACCATTAAAAAAATATATATTAAATAATAAAGAAAACGCACAAAGACGCAAATATCAAACGTAAAAAAAAAAATCAAAGTTCTAAATCGAGAAGAAAAAAAAGAGAGACAGACAGACAGAGAGACAGACAGACAGACAGACAGACAGACAGACTCGGACTCAAACAGACTCATACAGACTCAGTTAATTCATTTGAGGCCACAGCCCCATATGCAGGAATTCACAATCACGGAACAGGAACATGGTTAGATACATTGAAGGAGGAGGTCACAGAGACACAGACAGACAGGCAGAGAAACACGCATGATTATACACACATACCAACATCCACAAATCCACACAGACACAGATACACGCGCACACACACACACACACACACACACACACACACACACACACACACACACACACACACATTTCGCAGACAGTATCACTAGAAAGACCTATTAACATTTTATAAATGAAAACAAAATGTGTATCTTGTTCTTGTGTTCTATTTTTTATTATATTCAACATTGAATAAACATGCTGATTACCTTTATCAAGCGAATCATCATGTACAAATATGGTGTGTGTGTGTGTTTGTGTGTGTGTGTGTGTGTGTGTGTGTGTGTGTGTGTGTGTGTGTGTGTGTGTGTGTGTGTGAGGGGGGGTGGGGGGTAGAAGAATTGTGTCTATGTACACCTGTGTGTGTGGAGGGGGGCGGGGGGTGCGCGTGCCCGTTGGCTGAACGACAACCACCCGTAAGTGCCTATTAATCCTGAGAAAATCAACAATAACCACAGTCACCACCACCACAAAAACAACAGAAAAGCAATGCAAAAAAAAAAACCAAAAAAAACAAACAAAAACACACACACACACACAACCCACCAACAAAAAAAACAACGATTACGAAAAGGAAAAATCACCTGAAAACAACCAACCCCATTGTCCACCAAAATCCTGCACAGATTCAAAATGCAAGAAATGTAGCAGCAGCAGCAGCAGTAACAGTTCCAGTAGTACCTGGGGACCTGATGGTGGTAGTGTTGTCGTGGCGATAGTTGATGCAAAAGAGATGCAATGGCAGCACTGTAGTCGTTGGGTCAGTATGAACAAATAATGGTGCCGGTGATGGCAGTAGTACTCGTAGCAGCAGCAGCGGCAACAGTCGTATCAGTAGCAGTGCTAGTAATAGCAGCAGCAGTAGTAGCAGCAGCAGTGTTAGTAGGTCTACAACAGTCGTCGTCCTAGCAGTGGTTACAGGGGTGAAAGCAGTAGTAATTAAAAGAAAAACAAACAAACAACACCAACATCACACACACACACACACACACACACACACACACACACACACACACACACACAAGGTGTTAGCTTAATTGCTGGACAACATATCTGGCTGGACGTTTTATCAGAAAACAGAAGGGAAACAAACATTCGTAAGAATGGAAGCATGACTGAGAAAAGTACATTTTCATCCAAACGCGCTTTCAGTCATCGTTACGATAAAGATCAATAACGATAAAGATCAATAACGATAAAGATCAATAACGATGAAGATCAATAACGATAAAGATCAATAACGATAAAGATCAATAACGATGAAGATCAATAACGATGAAGATTTAAATGAAAGCAAATTAGTCTTAAATGGCAAGTATTAACAACATAAGGCAGCTAAAAACAAAAACAAACAAACAAAAAAAAACAACCCCAAAACATCTGATATAACACGGATAATAGGCACAGCATAAGCGCTATATATACTAAATGCACATTATTATTATCATTATTATTATTATCATCATCAGTAGTAGTAGTAGTAGTAGTAGCAGCAGTAGTAGTAGTAGTAGCAGTATCAAAGTATGATGATTTGCTCTGACATTGGGATATGTATTTACTCAGGAGCGCACCAAGAAACACGAAGATCATCACTGATATGCACGAAGCGACTTCTGCTATGATTCAGTAACTCTGTTCGATCCATGCATGATTTATATACTTCAGTTATCTCCCTTACATGTACTGACACTGGTGTTGAGCGGCAACTCTGGTGGACAGGAGTGTACGATCTTTATTCTTGAGTTTTGTCCCCTATAAAAACTGTACACTTTGGAAGGTTTGTGCTGCTCCCCTTCTCTCTCTCTCTGTCCCTGTCTCTTTGTCTCTGTCTGTCTGTCTGTCTGTCTCTCTCCCCCCCCCCTCTCTCTCTCTGTCCCTGTCTCTTTGTCTCTGTCTGTCTGTCTGTCTGTCTCTCTCCCCCCCCCCTCTCTCTGTTTCAGTGTGTGTATGCGCACGTGGGAGTGTGTGTGTGATAGTGGGGGGGTTGGGGGTGGGGGGCAGAATATCAGAACAGATGTCTTTTTTCACAGACGTTTGCCGTCGACAACTCTTGTTGCCATGGGTTCTTTTACGTGCGTAAAATGCAAGCTGCACACGGGACCTCAGTTTACCGTGTCATCCATATGACTGCATACAACCCGAGGAGGCCACCCTCCACTTAAGAATCGAACCTGAGAACCGTGGCTTCCTAGGCGAGTGTTCTATCCACTGAGTCACCATCCCTGCAGTCTGGTGTCTGGTCATCAAACATCATGGCTGACCGACCACGACTGCCCTCAGACTTGTTACTGTGATGTCCTGACCTTCCTTTCAAGGGTTGTTCCTCAGTATTTTGTGTTCTGTATTTCTTCTTATCACAACAGATTTCTCTGTGTGAAATTCGGGCTGCTCCCCCCAGGGAGAGCGCGTCGCTACACTACAGCGCCACCCATTTTTTTGTATTTTTTCCTGCGCGCAGTTTTATTTGTTTTTCCTATCGAAGTGGATTTTTCTACAGAATTTTGCCAGGAGCAACTCTTTTTTTGCCGTGGGTTCTTTTACGTGCGCTAAGTGGATGCTGCACACGGGACCTCGGTTTATCGTCTCATCCGAATGACTACCGTCTAGACCACCACTCAAGGTCTAGTGGAGGGGGAGAAAATATCGGCGGCTGAGTCGTGATTCGAACCAGCGCGCTCAGATTCTCTCGCTTCCTTGGCGGACGCGTTACCTCTAGGCCATCACTCCACTTCAGTCTTCGGTAGTCTTCAGATCCACATAGTGGGATTTTCTCTTGTGCGTGTTGACTGTGAACAAACTTCAGCAGGCGACATGATGGTCACTTCACGTGTCAGCTGACACAGTCTGCTTGATAATTTTACACGGGTACTTCGTGCAGTGAGTGGTGAGGCCGTGCTGGTGCAGGTGGCTTGATGCATTGCAGGCGGTTTGGATTTGACTTGCCCCCGCCCCCCCTCATCCCGCTCCTCTCACACGGGTTATTTTTGTCATGAACAGAAAATACCGTTTCTTTTCTTTTCTCCTTTTCAATATTGTTCAGATTTAAAATGATAGAACGAAATATAAACATAACAAATTGATAATAAACAAATGATAAAAAAACAAACAAACGGTGAATTAAAGGAACGAATCAATAAGTTGATAAGCAAATAGATGTGCAACCAGCTGACTGACCTCACCCCAGATCCTTCTTGTTTTTGTCATCATTTGTTTCTTTCATTCTTTTAAAAAAAAAAAAAAAAATATATATATATATATATATATATATATAAAGTCATATTTGACAGAAACGTTGTTTGCTCCCACTTGTATTAATCCACAACATTGTTGTTCTAACCAGCCAACCAACCAACCAGCTGACCAGCCAACCAGATAAGCAACCAACCAACCAACCAGCTTACCAACCAACCAACCAGCTAACCAACCAGCCAACCAGCTAACCAACCAACCAACCAGCCAACCAACCAGCTAACTGAGCAGTGCATGTTTCCCAAGAGAGAAGCGAGACATCAGCACAGATCGAAGTGAAAAAAGCATGGCGCGAGACAGGACACGTCCTTACAGAATGCACACAAGATCACGTCCTTACAGAATGCACACAGATCACATCCTACAGAATGCACACAGGTCACGTCCTTACAGAATGCACACAGGACACGTCCTTACAGACTGCAAACAAGACACGTCCTTACAGAATGCAAACAGGACACGTCCTTACAGAATGCACACAAGATCACGTCCTTACAGAATGCACACAGATCACGTCCTTACAGAATGCACACAGGTCACGTCCTTACAGACTGCAAACAAGACACGTCCTTACAGAATGCAAACAGGACACGTCCTTACAGAATGCACACAAGATCACGTCCTTACAGAATGCACACAGGTCACGTCCTTACAGAATGCACACAGATCACGTCCTTACAGAATGCACACAGGACACGTCCTTACAGAATGCACACAGGTCACGTCCTTACAGAATGCACACAAGTCACGTCCTTACAGAATGCACACAGGTCACGTCCTTACAGAATGCACACAGATCACGTCCTTACAGAATGCACACAGATCACGTCCTTACAGAATGCACACAGATCACGTCGTTACAGAATGCACACAGATCACGTCCTTACAGAATGCACACAGATCACGTCGTTACAGAATGCACACAGATCACGTCCTTCCAAGGGCAGCCCTTCACTCGACACCACACGAGGAAAACAGAGTGTAGCGAGGCAGACCAAGGGAGACATGGCGCAGGGAGGTAGCAGACTGGTGAAGATGATTCTCTGCCCATGCTGTGTCATTGACGGTCCAGTTTCGATTCTCGCCCTCGCCCTTTCTCCCAAATTTGACAGGAAAGTCAAACTGAGCGTCTAGTCATTGGGGATGACACTATAAACCCAGGGCCGGTGTGCAGCACGCATTGGGCACACTGCAAAAGAACTCGTGGCAACATAGGTGTCGTCTTCTGCCAAAATCATTTACAAGAAATCTGATAGCACACAAATATACATGCATGCAATCAAGGCCTGTTTAAGCGCGTTGGGTCATGCTTTTGGTTAGGCTTCTCCCTAGCAGATGTGGTGTAGCGTATACGGATTTTTCCGAAGGCAGCCACGCCTCCTTGAGAAACTGAAACTGAAACATGCGGCAGAACGGCTGAAAAAAAAGTAGTGAAGGAGAGGGGTTTACCTGGGCAAAGCTAATCAAGACAGCACAGGACAGGCAGCTGTGGATATCTTTAATGGCGGCTTTATGTGCCACGTGAGGCCACATCTCGTGTTCATCAGGACTGACCAACACCTTCCTGCAGGGAACAGTGCAGGGAGCAAGGAGAAGAGGCAGACAGAGGAAGAGATGGGAGGACAACATCTCACAGTGGACAGGTCTGATAACCCTGAGTCAGGCAGTCAGACGGACAGACAGTCCCGAGGGATGGAGGAGGCTGGTTGCCAAATGATACGAGATGATAATAGTAGTAGTAGTTGTAGTAGTAATGGTAATAATAATAATAATGATAATAGTGTAGAAGCTTATATGGCGCGGTTCCACGCTTTCAAGAGCAGGCTCACCGCGCTTTACCGTACAAATCAGATATGTAACATTTTGAAATATAATGAAAACAAATGAGATAAAACGGTTCACCACCCACATATCATTCACAGCACACAAAAATAGCACATAACACACACGCACACACACACACACACACACACACACACACACACACACACACACATACACACACTACACAGCTCGTGATAGATAGACACATATAAGATAAGGTGCCACGTGCCAAGAAGACGATCAAGAAAGCAGGTGTTAAGACAATGCACAACCCGGCGGTATGTAATTCTTCTTCTTATCACTGGTGTATTGCCTGTTCACTACACGGTCATGTAGATACACACGCATTCATTCATCTCAAGCGTTGTGGAAAAACCAACAACAAACCCACAGTCAATACTGGAGTGTTGGAGCACTCTCAGCAGCTCACATTTCAAGGTTTAAAGTTTGGAACAGTACACAACCACGCATTTGCTAAGCTTGCAACCGCGAAAACTTGTCTGTCTGTCTCTCTGATTTACAAAACCATCACGCGTTCACAACTAAAAGCTTGCGATCACCATTTTTTTTCTTTCTGTCTCACAAAATTTATCAAACAAGCATACCAAGCTTGACAATCATCATTATTTTCTGTCTGAAAAAAAAAGATATAAACATACCGTTATGCATCATGAAACAAGGGAAAACGCCCCCCACCCCCACCCACCCACCCCCATCCCCACCCCACCTGCAGTTCTTTCGATCTGAATGACACACAGTCACACATAACGAAACAGACCAACGGTATTATTTCTCTGCCTGAGAGGGCAGAGGGGAGAGAACTGGTCGGGAAGGAAGCAGGAATTCCAATGCCGCGCCGTTAGTCCTTAGTTTCTTTTCTTTTTCCACTGGGAGGTCGTCCGGGTATTGCATTCTTCAAGAGATTATCTCCGGGTCTGGAGAGGGGCTTAGACAGACAGGAAAACGAGGCCATAGGTCGTTTGCAAGTGGTGCTGGCGAGGGACTCACCATGACTTATGTATTTCACGCTATCTCTCCCTTTGATGTGTATTGCTTCACTCAGGCTTTGTCGTTCGTCATCAAGCCGTCATACCACGTGGACATTGTCCCTGGTCCTCATGTATCACACAGAGACACAGAAAGAGAGAGAGAGAAGAAAAAAAACAAAGAAAGAGAGAGAGGGTGGGGATAGATGGAGGGAGGTAGTGAGAGAAATGGGGTGGAGGAGGGACTGACACAGAGAGAGAGAGGGGGGGAGGGGGCCAGACAGACAGACAGACAGACCGAGCGAGACAGAGGAAGAAACAGAGAGAGAGAGAAAGGGAGAGACAGAGAGAAAGGGATACCGAGAGAACAGATAGATACAATGACAGATGCACAGACATATTAAGGCAGATGGACCAAGATGGACCAGATGGACCAAGCAAGAGACAATAAGTTGGTTGGTAAGCAGGTATAAAGATATACAAAGACAGACAGACTAACAGACTGACTGACTGACATGGTCAAAACCCTAACTAGGAAAATGTGCCTGTAAGGACCGTGATTTATCGCAGTGTTTCAGGAACACACACACACACACACACACACACACACACACACACAAACACACACACACATACACGCGCGCTAAAGAGAGAT
>NC_134895.1:53720618-53738118 GCF_041734735.1 Babylonia areolata | reverse complement strand
AGCAATCCACCCGTTAGAGTGGACTCTAGGTGTATAACCACACATGCCAAGCAATCCAGCACTTCCCCACAGTGTTGAAAGCTGTGTTAATCTCCGACATCCGGTGTCAAGCGGCCAGCAGTACACAGTCAGAAGGTATCTGTGATTGTTCTTGCCGGGGAAAGAGGATTAAGTGATCTCCTTTCCACTTTGTCCGTTTGCCTGTTTGTCTGTCTCTGTCTCTCTGTCTCTCTCTCTCTGTCTCCCTCTCTCTCTGTCGCTCTATCTCTGTCTCTCTCTGTCTCTATGTCTCTGTCTCTCTCTGTCTCTCTCTCTCTTCCCCCCCCCCCCCCCCCCCGCAGCCGCCCCCCCCCCCCCCCCGCCCCCTCCCCCCACACCTTCCACTCCCCACTCTCTTACTCTCTCAAGACAAAATGTCCACACGAAGCCCCACTTTATGTTATTTTTAAATTTGTTTTTACAACTAATTCTGTCTGGTGACATGTTCCATTGTTTCAGGTCTGATGTCCCCCACCCCCTCATCACGACCTCTCCATCTCCCCTCCCCCCCCCCCCCCACTCTCTGTCTCCCTCTACCAACTGAAACCACCCCCCTCCTTACGACCTCTCCATCTCCCCCACCCCCCACTCTCTGTCTCCCTCTACCAACTGAAACCACCCCCCTCCTCACGACCTCTCCATCTCCCCCCCCCCCCCACTCTCTGTCTCCCTCTACCAACTGAAACCACCCCCCTCCTCACGACCTCTCCATCCCCCCACCCCCTCCACCACTCTCTGTCTCCCTCTACCAACTGAAACCACCCTTCCCCCCCACCCCCCCGATCTTCCTGTGCCCCACCCCCCTTCCCCCTTCCTCCACCCCACCCCCTCTTCTCGGTTCTACATATGAAAGGACGTTTTACAAACTGTTTACGCAGGCCCCTAAAACAAGGATGCCCAAACGGGAAGTTACACAACAGTTAACTTGTCATATTAGAGAGAGGGGGGAGAGAGAGAGAGAGAGAGGACAGAGACAGAGAGACGGAGAGAGACGGCGACAGACCGAGTAATTGAAATGTTTCTCCATAACATACATTAGCCGCGATCATAGGAAACTCCATATTTACAAAGCCTATCGTCGTTTCAATAAAACCGTCCACAGTACTATCGTGTCTGCTGTGTGTATAGGCTTGTAATTATGAGACTTTTTCTTTTCCTTTCTCATTCAAGCAGACTTGAAACAGCTGTCAATGAAACTGTGCCTTGGCTTGGCGGATGACAAACATGTGTGGGATACGGTAGGCCTGACTTGCCGTTGCTGTAGCTATGGTGACGGACAAAAAGCTCTTTCAGTCCACACAAACATCTTCACCTGTTTCTCCAAACCACTCGTCAGCGATGAAGAGAGAGGGGGGAAAAGCAAACATACCCGCTTCAACCCGCCAGAAATCCCTAAACCCCTCGCCCTCCCCCACCCCCCAGGTCATATTTATTGTACCTGGATAGAATCTGGTCCTGGCTAAAGTATCGCCCCTGCCGAGTTGGGGAAAAGGACTGGATTGTATTTGTAAACCCATTCTTTCTTTTCCACCCACACAATATAAACACACTTCCTCTCTCTGTCTCTGTCTCTGTCTCTCTCTATCTCTGTCTGTCTGTCTGTCTCTCTCTCTCTCTCTCTCTTTCTCTCTCTCTCTCTCTCTCTCTCTCTCTCTCTGTCTCTGTCTCTCTCTCTCTCTCAAGTGAAGGTATGCAGCTTGTATGAAAACAAAAAACAATAAAAAAAATTAAAGAACGAAAGAAAGGAGAAGAAGGAACAGAAGGAAAAGGAAATAAGATATACATAGAGAGAGACAGAGATCGAGAGAGAGAGAGACAGAGACAGAGGAGAGAGAGACGGCAGACAGAGAGAGAGACAAAGAGACGGGAACAGAGAGACAGAGACAGAGAGACAGAGACAGAGAGAAAGAGACAGAGAGACAGGGACAGAGGAACAGAGGGACAGAGAGACAGGGACAGAGGAACAGAGGGACAGAGAGACAGGGACAGAGGAACAGAGAGACAGAGAGACAGGGACAGAGGAACAGAGGGACAGAGAGACAGGGACAGAGGAACAGAGGGACAGAGAGACAGGGACAGAGGAACAGAGAGACAGAGAGACAGGGACAGAGGAACAGAGGGACAGAGAGACAGGGACAGAGGAACAGAGAGACAGAGAGCGAAACGGATTATCAGGAGAAAAAAAATCACGACATTTTGCGTGAATGGTTTCAACTTTTCTTTTAATCTGATTTTCAAAATAACCGACATTGGAAATCAAACAAAACTGCTTTATCTTATTCACATATTCCTGATCAAAAACAGTTCCCGAAACAATTTCAGAAAATACAAACAGCATTTCTTTATCTTAGTCGCAAACTAACAAACGAACGATGGAATGGATACATGGACAGACAAGTCAGTAATCCACAGAGAGACAGACAGACAGACAGACAGAGACAGAGACAGAGACACATTGCATTACTGAAGTGGCACGTGTCAATACGAGAGACAGACTCTGTGTGTCACTGTGTGTGTGCGCATGTGCAAGCGCGTACGTGTATGGAGGGGTGAGTTGGTAAGTGAGGGGTGGGTGTGTATGAGTGAGGGAGAAGAAGAGAGGGACACACACACACACACACACACACACACACACACACACATATTATGAGAAGGGATTTTATTTTTCTATCAATTTGATTGGAAACTAACCAGAAAATCAAACAAAACCTTTTTATTATTTTTTTTTCATTCACACATTTCTGATGATGAACATCATTCCCGAAATAAAACAAGAAAATTTTTAAAACTCTAAATTGAACTCGCAAACAAACAAGCAAACGATCTAATGAACGCAACGACGGACAATCTAATAAAACAAATTATATACCTACATAATACATTCATACCCCTCCCCCATATATATATATATATATATATATGTGTGTGTGTGTGTGTGTGTGTGTGTGTAATTTCTTTTCAGGTAGCTGAAATACAGTGTTTGCGTATTGCAATGAGGTCCGCGTTTTCATCCACGTATGAGGGGGGAGGAGGATAGGAAGTGTGAAGGCGAGGGGGTGGGGGTGGGGGCAGGGGGTGGGAGGGTGGAGCTGGGGGAGCACTTCTTTTCTGAGGCAATAGGATGAGGTAGATAGCGGTGCCAATGAGGAGGGAAGTGGAGTGTTGATGACTGCCGCTTTACATGTTGGGAATGACTATGAATTTGTTTCTCGACCTGTGTGTGTGTGTGTGCGTGTGTGCGCGCGTGCGTGCTTGCGTGTGTGCGTGAGTGCGTGCGTGTGTGTGTGTGCGTGCGTGCTTGTGTGAGTACGTGAGTGCGTGCGTGCGTGCGTGCTTGTGTGAGTGCGTGCGTGCGTGCGTAAGTGTGTGTGTGTGTATGTGTGTGCGTGCGTGCGTGCATGCGTGCGTGTGTGTGTGTGTGTGTGTACGTGCGTGCGTGTGCGTGTGCCTGATCGCGCGCGCGCTCGCAACAAATACAGCAACAACAACAACAACAACGACAAAAACAAAAAAGCTCAAACAAGTAGATATCCATCTCTGTACACTTTATTACTTCAACAATATTTGTTTTGATCAGAATTCATCACAAGCTGCCGAGCACTGTGACACTCCAGAGATACCCTGAGGCTAGCGAAAACAAGTTGGGTGACGTTGGAGGGATGGGGAGGGAGGGGGGGTAGAGAAGAGAGGAGGGGGAAGGGGGGTGTGACGGAAGGGAGTGTTGGCCAGGGGAGTGGGGGGTGGGGGGGGTGAGGTCGAATGTACAAAACAATGATGAGTGGTTCTCCTTTCTGTGATGAGACGTGCGGGAGGCTCAATGTTTCCCATGTGAACGTCAGGAGAGGGAGAGTCTCACTGTCAGATCCCCACTCTGTCTTGACTGGGAATGATATAACGAGAACACATACACACACGCACGCACGCACGCACACACACACACACACACACACACACGCACGCACGCACACACGCACACACACACACACACACACACACACACACACACACACACACACACCGTCTAAAAAACACTTATAGTGAATAGACGTTAAACTGAAGAACACACACTCACACACACACACAAACCCCACGAAAAGCAAAAAACATCCTCTCTCTCTCTCTCTCTCTCTCTCTCTCTCTCTCTCTCTCTCCACATCATTTTCGATAACAATGATAGTTGTTATCATTCTTGTTGTGATGCAGTTGAAAGTACGTGTGTACGGTTTTTTCCGTCGTGTGTCACAAATATCAGGACCTGACCGAGGAATGAACACCAGCTAAGTGATGCAGACATCCGTTATTCTTCCAGCTTTCTAACTTGTGAAGATGCAAACATGGCCATAAAATATTCTTTGTTTACATTTATACTGAACACTTAGCCTCAGAATAGGATGTCTCAAATAGGATGTCTCTTCTCCCATAATTATGAGGACACACACCGACAGATAAACCTGCATGCCTACTCATCCGTCGGTCCGACGGGAGACTCCATCAGGATGTCTCAATAGTATTTCAATAGATCCACAATATCTTTATTACTGAAGTATGACTATTCCCCTATCAGTTAGCGCAATTTGTACAAGAATCGGTTGTAAATAAATGAATAAATTAATAAAATGAAACAAAGTAAGGAGGAAGGAAAGGGCAAACTCTTTTGAACATCATGTTTACATTGTTAGAAGTGGACCATGCAGTGTTCGGTGCTTTCGACGACATATTGACGTCAGGCTTAGTTGTTGGGTTTTTGTTGTTGCTGGTGGTGGTTTTCAAACGACGACGTCAGTTACATTGGTTAAATGATTAAACAGTTATTCGTTGTAAAAAAAAAAAATAATAATAAAAAAAATAAAAAGTCATAATGGATAGCTGGTTAAGAGGAGCACAGAGCGAGGATCAACAGGAATATTCCTATGCTGCCTTTTCGATCCCTGCCCTCAGAACCTGTTGCTCAGAACCTGTGCTGGAAGAGGGAAGACGACAGATGACCCTGAACTGACCAGTGAAGAGGGTCAGCAGGTGAACACAGACCTGGGCAGGTGAACAACACGCACATCGTCCTCGTGATTGTTGTATGCGGTGATTTCTGAGATACATGTTGTTTTTGTTGCCGTTGTTGTTGCTGTTGCCGTTTTCTTCATCATCTTCATATTCATCTTCATCATCATCTTCTTCTTCTTCTTCTTCTCCTTCATCATCATCATCATCATCATCATTATCATCATCATCTTCTTCTTCTTCTTCTTCATCTTCACTAACAATGGAGCCATGGAGCTTGGTGTGCAGTTTATATTTCAAATTTAAAGTTGGTTTGTTGTCATGCTTAAACACGGAGGGCGTTTTTACTTCACACACACACATGCGCGCGCGCACGAACACGCACACGCACACACGTACACAGTATATGTTGCTACATAATGTTAAACAGCAACGACGATAGAGAAAGCCAACAACAGCAACAGTAACAACAACAGCAACAGCAAAAACAACATGTAGTGATGATGATGATGATGATCCGATCATTTTCATGACCATCATCATGATCAGAATCGAAAACATCATCATCAGAGTGAAATAGGGGAAAGAAGACTCAGAAATAATGTATGTAAGGAATAATAAATAAACTCATAATCATACAACACCAAACTTGCTCAACCTCCTCTCAACGCCTTTCCCTTTTTGACTCCAATCTGAACAAGGAATAGCAGTTCGACTGATCACTATGACAAAACAATAGCAAAAAAACAAATTAAACAACAACAAAAAACAAAAAACAACACACACACACACCCCCACACCCAAAAAAACACCAAAAAAAACAACAACAAAAAACCAAAAAAACACACACACACAAAAGGAATGACAATTTTCAGCAAGAGCAAACGACTCTGAGAGAATATGGAAGACGAACGACAACCGCGCGAGGCACGTCCATGGATTAGGGAGGTAGTTCCATTCTATTATTACATAATTATATTTATATTCAGATGCATCGTCACTTTGAGGAGAAGACCAATGATTTCCTGAAGACAACACTCAGAGCATCATAAACAAGACTGACGGCAATAACAACGACAAGGATAACGATGATAACGATGACAACAACAATAAGGGATATATAAATATTAATGTCCGTGAACAACAACAATAAAAACAATATTGATATAACGATAACGATGACGATGATGATAAGAAGAAGAAGACGAAGAAGGAGAAATAGTTACATGCATTTACATACGTATAACAATACAGACATATATAGCCCATCAGTATTATCAGTACAGAAAGTAGTCATTCCACCAAACTCCTGTCTGTCTCTCTGCCAGCAGCCAGCCTCTCCGGACTGGTGTTACCGAGCTCTTTGCCCTCCTCAAACAATATTGATAACAATTAAAACAAATCACTGACAACATTATAAACAACGGCATCAGTAACCCAAAACACGAAAAATGAGGTATACCATATGTTCCTGAATTCACAAGTTTTTTTGTTTTGTTTGTTTGTTTGTTTTTTGCTAAAAAAAACAAAAACAAAGCAAAAAAGAAAAGTCGGATGAATATTTCAACATGTCTAAAACATTTTGGTGTGCCCCCACCGGTTCTGTACATATAGTATTCACACACAAAAAAAATTGGTTGAATCATGATGAGGTCTTCGAGCAAAATAGAAAAACACAGAACGACCAAAACAAAGTATGATTATGAACATATTACATTTTGTTCAGCATTTCACTGTTGTTTCCTTCAGCTAATTACAGTACTTTACATTGCCTGTAGCAGATGTATTCGCTACCATTTCATTGAACCTCTCATTCGGGTAAACTCGATGGACTTTTTTTTTTCCTATGCGGGCTAAACCATCCCTAAAACAAGAGTTCACAACATTTCCCTCCCGCATTAAATACATATCAAAATTAGAAAACAAATGCCTCATTCAGGTTGTTTTCACAACTCCCCCCCCCCCCTCCAAACTGTTATTTTTTCATCTGTGTGTGAAAGAGTCTGCCAAAAAAAAACCCACACACATACAGAAAAAACACAAAAACATTCTTCATTTGTTTTTTGCTTCGAATTATTTTTCTTGGCGTAGTTTTCTCGCCTATGACTGAAAATTTGAAACAGTAAAAAATGAAATAAAACAAAATAAGATAGAACAAATAAATAAAACAAAATAGAATATGAAAATGAAAAATATCTGGGTGATTTACGAAATGCAATGACCTTCACCATCAGCCGTGTTCTCCACATCAGTGTGATTCTGTCATATAGATGAACTCATCCAGCTCCGCACAGCTAGTTAATAAACACCGCTTTAATTAAATTAAAAACAACCATTCCCTGCAATGCTGCCGTCGTCACTTAAAGTGTCCATGAGTTTACCGCCTGGAACGTTTACACCACAGTTGTACGTTTACACCACAGTTGTACGTTTACACCACAGTTGTACGTTCACACCACAGTTGTACGTTCACACCACAGTTGTACGTTCACACCACAGTTGTACGTTCACACCACAGTGTACATGTACCCCGTAGCTGTATGTTCACACCACAGCTGTATTCACACCACAGCTGTATTCACACCACAGCTGTATTCACACCACAGTTGTTTATATCATCTACGTATGTATGATAGTCAGTCGTGTCCACCTATGACCATCAGCACAGCACAGCACAGAAAGAAACTGCTGTCCCTACTGTTTGGGGTTAGAATTTGATTCACAGTTGAGTTTGATTCACAGCAGACAGAGAGAGTGTGTGTTGCACCCCCATGTTCTCGGCCAAGACAGGCCTTCAGGACGGTCGGGTGAACACCACAGCTGCATCAGCGATGACTAACGGGAACGAGTGTCACGTGTGTCGATGTGGAAAGGACCAAGCTGTGAATGTGCGGATGATGCCGATGTGGATGGTGAGGTGACTGCTGGTCTGTTCGTCGGCGTCTCCTTCAAGGTGCTCTTCTTCTTCCCCTTCTGTTCATTGGTTTATTGTCTGTTCACTATAAGGTGGTGGAGACACGTGGATGTTCATTCATTTTAGCACACACACACACACACACACACACACGCACACACACACATACAAACACACGCGCGCGCTCACACACACACACACGCACGCACGCACGCACGCACACACACACACACACACACACACACACACACAAACGTTTATACAATGGATGTGGAATTAATTGCTGGGGGATGAGGATGCATTGAGAAAGCACACACACGCACACGCACACACACACACACACACACACAGTGGCATTTGTATGACCTCAGCGACTGAAGTTATAATTTGCTGGGAATCATACAAATCACCTTGCTGATGGCAGTATCTTGTGACACATCCACCCACTTGATTTCATATCGGACAGTGATGAGAATTAGATATTCCGATAACACAGACTGGGGCAAAAGGCACTGCGTGATCTCAGCAATAACCTCTTCTCTGAAACACTGTCGGCAACGTTGACAGCAGTGTTGATGTAAATGCTGTTTACCCACCGAAAGGTTTACAACTGTGTTGTGACTTAGCAGAATCCTTACAGCACTGTGGTGTGAATGATGACCTAGATAACACAGTATTTTCTGCACTGTGGTGTGTGTGAATGATGACCTAGATAACACAATATTTTCTGCACTGTGGTGTGTGTGAATGATGACCTAGATAACAATATTTTCAGCACTATGGTGTGAATGATGACCTAGATAACACAATATTTTCAGCACTGTGGTGTGTGTGAATGATGACCTAGATAACACAATATTTTCTGCACTGTGGTGTGTGTGAATGATGACCTAGATAACACAATATTTTCAGCACTGTGGTGTGTGTGAATGATGACCTAGATAACACAATATTTTCTGCACTGTGGTGTGTGTGAATGATGACCTAGATAACACAATATTTTCTGCACTGTGGTGTGTGTGAATGATGACCTAGATAACAGTATTTTCTGCACTGTGGTGTATGTGAATGATGACCTAGATAACACAGTATTTTCTGCACTGTGGTGTGTGTGAATGATGACCTAGATAACACAATATTTTCTGCACTGTGGTGTGTGTGAATGATGACCTAGATAACACAATATTTTCTGCACTGTGGTGTGTGTGAATGATGACCTAGATAACAGTATTTTCTGCACTGTGGTGTGTGTGAATGATGACCTAGATAACACAATATTTTCTGCACTGTGGTGTGTGTGAATGATGACCTAGATAACAGTATTTTCTGCACTGTGGTGTGTGTGAATGATGACCTAGATAACAATATTTTCAGCACTGTGGTGTGTGTGAATGATGACCTAGATAACAGTATTTTCTGCACTGTGGTGTATGTGAATGATGACCTAGATAACACAGTATTTTCTGCACTGTGGTGTGTGTGAATGATGACCTAGATAACACAATATTTTCTGCACTGTGGTGTGTGTGAATGATGACCTAGATAACACAGTATTTTCTGCACTGTGGTGTGTGTGAATGATGACCTAGATAACAGTATTTTCTGCACTGTGGTGTGTGTGAATGATGACCTAGATAACAATATTTTCAGCACTGTGGTGTGGTGAATGATGACCTAGATAACACAATATTTTCAGCACTGTGGTGTGTGTGAATGATGACCTAGATAACAGTATTTTCTGCACTGTGGTGTGAATGATGACCTACATAGCACAACATTTACAGCATTGTGGTGTGAATGATGACCTACATAGCACAACATTTACAGCACTGTGGTGTAAACGATGGCCTTTTATAACAACATTTCAGCACTATATTGTAAACGATGACCCAGCATAAACATTATTTACAGCCTTGTGGTGTATAAGATGACCGACGTGGAATAATAATTACAGTACTGTGGTGCAGATGATGACCTCTACACTGCACAGTTTGCAGCACTCTGATGCAAAAACGAGGACTCAGAACATCAATTATTTACAGCACTGCGGCGTGAAAAAACAAAACAAAACAAAAAAAAACGAGGACTCAGCACATCAATTACTTACAGCACTGTGGTGAAAAAACAACCCCAAAATCCCCCCAAAACGAGGACTCAGCACATCAATTACTTACAGCACTGTGGTGAAAAAACAACAACCCAAAATCCCCCCAAAACGAGGGCTCAGCACATCAAATATTTACAGCACTGCGGCGTAAAAAAAACAACAACAAACAATGACCTATCAAAAAACGTCCGTAGCTCTGTTGCTTTATCTAAACATGGACCTGACTGCAGACACCGTTACCACAAATGCCCTCCCCCCCGGCCCTTCCCCCCACCCCCACCCCCCGCCCCCCACCTCTCTCTCTCAAGTACATTTTACCACGCACCTGCATTGATATGTTCAAAGCAAGTTTTGCATTTTCAGGTGCATCCCTATGGAACTCACTCCCTGTGCACATACAAACGAGCAGTTCTCTACCAAGTTTCAGGTGAAATCTCCATACATATCTTCAATCCTTCCCACCATAAATGACTCAGATATCGAACCGACCGCTGGCAGTAACAATGAGGGCATTTATATGTCCAACTTACTGGATCCGTTTTTATTGTTTCCCCGTGTTCTTGTTTTGGTCTTGTTCTTATTATGTCCTATTCATTTTTCTTTTCATTCATTTTGTTTTGTTTGCTTGTTTCATTTTCCTCTATTTTGTGTGCATGCATGAATTTATTCATTTCATTCCAGCATGGGGGTGACAATAGCTGTTGTATAAGTGATATTGGTGATGGTAGTAGTCATTTAAGTATCAATCACAACTGTCGTAGGTGGATTTGATGATAACAACAATGTGGCTTTAGTCATCCGGTTGTCGATACTGATGACACCTCTCTCTCTCTCTCTCTCTCTCTCTCTCTCTCTCTCTCTCTCTCTCTCTCTCTCTCTCTCTCATCCTTCTGTCAATCTGTGTGTGTGTGTGTTCTTTATAAAAAAAAAATTTTCTCTCTCTCTTTAATTCTTTCTCCCCTTTTCATTAAATATATATGTGCTATTATAACCGATGTAGATTAGCAAGGACAGGTTGGAAGAATGGGCCATGCCCAAAATCTTAATCCTTGAATAAAAAAAATAAAAAAACGTTCTGAGTTCTGAGTTCTCTGTGTGAGCTCTAGATGATGAGCTCAAAGCTGCCGTCGCTGTCCAAGTCCGTCGCAGTGAAGCCATCGTCCACACTGGAGCTGAAGGTCTCTGGCGGCAGGGCACTGTCCTCAGACTCACTGCACATGTACCACGCCTCCTGGCGGCTCACCTGGTGGCCGTGGCTGTGGCGGTTGTCTCCACTTGGCCCCGAGGACGACTTCCGCCCCTTGTGCTGCACGTCCTGTGTGGGGTGTTTGTCCGCCCAGCGTTTCACCGTCTGTGTTTGTGTGGAATCCTTCTCCGGGCTTCTCTTTTCTTTGGAGTCTTTGAGCTTGATGCTCGGTCTGCTGCCGTCCTCTGTCCTGTTGTTGTTGCTGCGTGTTGTGTTGTTGTTGTTGCTACTGTTGTTGCTGCTGTGTGTGTCTTTGAGGTTGACAACGTCTGCAGGTAGGTGGTCTGAGGTAGTTGTGAGCTGATTGCCGTCTTCAGCACAAACGGCCACGTTTTCGTAGATAGGGTCCGAGCCGGGGGGAGAGGTAGGGTCCGAGCCGGGAGGAGAGGTGCTGGGGAAGGGTTTGCCGCCAGGGCTGCTGTCGTCGTCCGATTTCTCGGCGATGGCCTTGACCTGCAGCTTGCTGGGGGTGTGTTTGTCGTCCTTCGTGCCGGCCCCCAGGGATAGGGGGACAGGGCTTGGGGGCACGACGGGGTGACTCTCTGGCTGTGTGGGTGAGGAGGGGGGGACGTGAGCGGTCCCTGCACGTGACGGGGATGGCGTCTCGCGCTTCTTGGTCCTGCCCGCAGAGCTGTGGTCTCGCTGGCGCTGCTGCTTCTTCTTCTCCGGGTGCCTGCTCTTCTTCAGCACGCCGCCGTGCTGCCGGCCCAGTCCTTCAGAGTCACTGACGCAGCGCGGGGCGTCGTGCTGATGGTGGTGGTGGTGGTGGTGATGCTCCTCCCCCTCCTCTTCCTCCTCCTTCTCCTTCCCTGCCGCCGTCCTCTCCGCTGTGTGGCTGCAGCAGGGGTCGTGTGACGTGATGGTGAACACGCTGGGCTGGCTGTGGTACTGTCTCCCCTCGCTGTGGCCGTACTGCTGCACATGTCGCTGTTGTTGCTGCTGTTGTTGCTGCTGCTGCTGTTGGCTGCAGCACGGACACGTCTCAGAGTCAGAGGAGGAGGTGGAGGGCGTTTCTTTGCACTGTTGGTGGTGGGAGTGGGGGTGGTGGTGGTGGGGGTGGGGGTGGTGTCCAGGCCCTGCGTACAGCACCTCCCCTCCACCACCCCCATCACCTCCCCCTCCCCCTCCCCCCTTGCTGCAGTCTGGGCAGCAGCAGCGTCCCGAGGTGGCCGCCCTGAAGATGGAGGACACCTCCGAGTCCCCCGGGGACAGGTGGCTGTAGCAGCACGTGCAGGCGTGGCGGCGGCGCGGGGAGTCCTGGGCCTGCTGCAGGTCCCACAGCGGGCCGTGCCTGGCCACTCCGGGCCAGTCCTGCTGGCCGTAGCCCTCGCTGCCCCACCTCTCCGCCTCCTGCTTCAGCACACACCTGGGGGACACAGAAAGAACGGCCCGTGTGTTGTTGGTACTGGAGGGACCGCGGGCATCTGTGGGTACAGGTTTGGGGGTATGTATTGGTATGGACAGCAGGTATCTATAGGTACAGGTTTGGGGTATGTATTGGTATGGACAGCAGGTATCTATAGGTACAGGTTTCGGGTATGTATTGGTATGGACAGCAGGTATCTATAGGTACAGGTTTGGGGGTATGTATTGGTATGGACAGCAGGTATCTATAGGTACAGGTTTCGGGTATGTATTGGTATGGACAGCAGGTATCTATAGGTACAGGTTTGGGGTATGTATTGGTATGGACAGCAGGTATCTATAGGTACAGGTTTGGGGTATGTATTGGTATGGACAGCAGGTATCTAGATGTACGGATATCACGTGAGTGTATGTACGGATATCAGCTGTGTGTATGCACGGATATCATCTGTGTATGTACGGATATAAGGTCTGTATGTACGGATCTCGGGTATCTGTATAGGTAAGGACGGCAGGTATCTATAGGTACCGACATCAGATATCTATATATGTACGGACCTCATGTATTTACAGATGCACACCTCAGGTATCGGAACGCAGGACCTCATCTGTAAGCAAAGACCTCAGGTATCTACAGGTACAGACCTCAGGCATCTACAGGTACAGATATAGGATATCTATATGTAGGTACTTATCTGTATGTACAGACCTCAGGTATCTACAGGTACAGATATAGTATATCTATATGTAGGTACTTATCTGTATGTACAGACCTCAGGTATCTACAGGTACAGATATAGTATATCTATATGTAGGTACTTATCTGTATGTACAGACCTCAGGCATCTAAAGGTACAGCCCTCATGTATCTATATAGGTACGGACATCAAGTAACTGTATATATACCTCATGTATCCATATGAACGGACCTTATCTGTATATAGATATATATGGAAAAAAAAAACAACCTCACTTCCACTACAACAGTAAAACATACATCTGCAGACAGAAAAAAAGAGTGGCGCCACTCTGTGGCGATGCGTTCTCCCCGAGGAGAGCAGCTCGAATTTCATACAGAGAAAATTTGTTGTGGTAGAAATGTAATACGATATAATACGACGGTACGAGACCGACGTCATGTTCACCGCGCATTTTCATTTGAATCTGAGGTTCAGGCACTGGGAAATGTGCAGATTCGGGCTGGAAGATCGGAAAAATCTCCATCCTTATACCCTTAACGTGCCACCGGGATACGAACCATAGTTTCGAGGAAGTCAGGCATTCTTATGATAATATTAATTCGTATTTATGGAGCGCAGGCACACACAGACACACACATACACACACACACACACACACACACACACACACACACACACACACACACACACACACACACACACAGTGGAAAGACGAAAACCTGACGACTACGGTATAAAAAAAATGATAAAAAAATAGAAATTAAAAAGCCGTAAAAAAGCAAAGCAATAAGTACTCCGCCCACACACTCCTCCAACTCCCCACCAACCTCTCCCCCCCCCCCCCCCCCCCGCCCACACACTCCTCCAACTCCCCACCAACCTCTCCCCCCCCTCCCCCCGCCCACACACTCCTCCAACTCCCCACTAACCTCTCCCCCCCCCCCGCCCACACACTCCTCCAACTCCCCACCAACCTCTCCCCCCCCCCCGCCCACACACTCCTCCAACTCCCCACCAACCTCTCCCCCCCCCTCGCCCACACACTCCTCCAACTCCCCACTAACCTCTCCCCCCCACCCCCCGCCCACACACTCCTCCAACTCCCCACCAACCTCTTCCCCCTCCGCCCCCCGGCCACACACTTCTCCAACTCCCCACCAACCTCTCCCCCCCCCCCGCCGCCCACACACTCCTCCAACTCCCCACCAACCTCTCCCCCCCCCCCGCCCACACACTCCTCCAACTCCCCACCAACCTCTCCCCCCCCACCCCCCGCCCACACACTCCTCCAACTCCCCACCAACCTCTCCCCCCCCCCGCCCACACACTCCTCCAACTCCCCACCAACCTCTCCTCCCCCCCCCCCGCCCACACACTCCTCCAACTCCCCACCAACCTCTCCCCCCCCCCCCCCCCGCCCACACACTCCTCCAACTCCCCACTAACCTCTCCTCGCCCCCCCCGCCCCCCGCCCACACACTCCAACTCCCCACCAACTCCCCCCCCCCCTCCCCCACTCCCCAACTCACCTGTACCGCTCCATGCTTTTCTCGTGTCGCAGTGCCCACTCTTTGTCGGGGTCCGGGGCGCCCCCTGGCGGGCAGACCTCGGGGGCCATGAGGTGTTTGGCGATGATGCTCTCCCCTGACGGTAACCACACCGGCACGGTGTTGGACTGAGTTTCGTCAGACCCTTCGTACCTGGTCACCCACACACAGAGAATTACAGGTGTAATGACGTTGATGGTGATTTTTTGTTGTTGTTGTTGTTTCCAGGACTTTCTTGGGTCGACCACCGTTTTATTTTGTATACAAGTTACACAATCAACTAAAAAACCTGGCAATAATCCAAACCAATACCCAGCAATCCATAACTATGCCATAGTAGTCAATAGCGTTTATGAAATAAATCTATCGTATCTTTACAGTAGCAACATTTGTTACTCTCTGATAATTTCATTTTGTTAAGCAGTATGTCTGTAGGGTAGATGTTATGTAGTATCTTCCAGTGAAGAACCCTTAACCTAGTTTCCTGTGTAGTGTACACGGCTCTGGCCCAGGCTGATTCTCATGATGGTGATGGTGATGGTGATGATGGTGATGGTGATGATGGTGGTGATGGTGATGGTGATGATGATGATGATGATGATGATGGTGATGGTGATGATGGTGATGGTGATGATGATGATGATGATGATGATCGTGATGATGGTGATGGTGATGATGATGATGAAGATGCTGTGATGGTGATGGTGATGATAATGGTGATGGTGATGATGGTGATGATGGTGATGGTGATGATGATGATGATGATGATCGTGATGATGGTGATGGTGATGATGATGATGAAGATGCTGTGATGGTGATGGTGATGATGATGGATGGTGATGATGATGATGGTGATGATGATGATGTTGTGATGTGATGGTGATGGACTGTGTTTCGTCAGACACCTCGTACCTGGTCACCCACACACATTGACATACAGGTGTCATAATGTTGATAGTGATGGTGGTGGTGATGATGATGGTGATGGTGATGGTGTTGGTGATGATTATGATTGTGGTGGTGGTGACGATGATGTTGTGATGGATTGAGTTTCGTCAGACCCCTCGTAACTGGTCACCCACACACATAGACATTCAGGTGTCATGATGTTGATGGTGATGGTGGTGGTTGTGGTGGTGTTGGTGATGGTGATGGTGATGGACTGCCTTTCGTAAGACCCACACACATAGACATTTAGGTATAATGATGTTGATGGTGGTGGTGATGGTGGTGGTGGTGGTGGTGGTTGTGGTGGTAATAATAATAATAATAATAATAATAATAATAATAATAATAATTAATAATAATAATAATGATATAGCGCTGAATCTTGTGCAGAAGCAAATCAAACCGCTTTCGCACCAGTCATTCACACGCATGAGTAACTCTAAAAACGGAGGCTATCTTAGGAAGAGGTGGGTTTTAAGGCCAGACTTGAAAGAGCTGAATGCGGAGACCTCACAAAGCGAAAGAGGAAGTTCATTCCAGCAGCAAGGTCCAGAGACAGAGAAAGAACGGCGGCCGACAGTCGAGAGTTTGAATCTGGGTATGCGTAAACAGAGTGGACCCAAAGCCAATCGTAGAGAGCGAGATGGAGTGTGGAGGTGAAGGCAGCCACAGAGATAGGAAGGGGCAGATTTGTGAATACATTTATACATAGAGTGCTGATCTTGTACTTTATTCTGTGTGAGACAGGGAGCCAGTGGAGATGTTGCAAAAGAGGAGTGATGTGGTCAGATCTTTTCTTCCTGAGGACGAGTCGGGCAGCAGAGTTTTGTATGCGCTGAAGGGACTGAATAGATGAAGCAGGCAAACCAGACAATAGAGAGTTACAGTAGTCACGGTGAGAGAGAATGATGATGTGATGGACTGTATTTAGTCTTATCCCTTGTACCTGGTCACCCACACACATAGGCATCCAGGTGTCATGATGATAATGGTGATTGTAGTTATGATGATGATGATGGTGGTGGTGGTGGTGGTCATGATGATGATGATGATGGTCATGATGATAGTCATGATGATGATGATGGCCATGATGATGGTGATGATGATGATGGTCATGCTGATGATGATGGTCATGATGATGATGGTAATGATGATGATGATGATGATGGTAATGATGATGATGTGTTTACAATGAGCCTGTGATTGCACAACTTAATTTCCATGTGGATTAATAAAGTGTTTTTGATTTGATTTGATTTGATTGATGATCATGATGATCATGATGATGGTCATGATGATGATGATGATGATGATGGTCTGGACTGTGTTTTCTCTGGCCCTGGAGAGCGGCGTACTGGTCACCCACAAGACATAAGACACAAACAAAGCTGGACTTCTCAACAGCGAAATGCGATCAGTTTGCACCATATGTGCCAAACATTCTTCATCTAAATTCCTGCCATACTTTGATACGACGTTTTCCTCGCAGACGAACAGTTTGAACAGTGAAACAGAATACTGAGTTTCGTTTTCTATCATATCCTATCGCAAAATGGACTTTTGTTTGACTCTTCTTTTAAAAAAAAATCGTTTATTTAGATTTTAATCGTATATGTCCAATGGAAATCTGACAAGAGC
>NC_134895.1:53710618-53715618 GCF_041734735.1 Babylonia areolata | reverse complement strand
CGATAAAATAAAATTTATAACAGTCGTTATTATTATTATTATTATTGTTATATATCATTGATATTATCACCATCATCATCGTTAGTATCATCATCATCATTATTATTATTATTATTATTACTATCACTATTAATCTTTGATATTAGCCTGTGCTTTGTTGGTATAATAATGATTACAACACATTATTTTTATTATAGCCGGTAGGATACAGCCACAGCAGTATAATATACAATTTGCAGTCCGTATAAACGTAGTCAAGAAATAAGGAAGAAATGGCGATCTTCTTCCATTTTCTAAAGAGAGACAGACAGACAGACAGACACACACACACACACACACACACACACACACACACACACACACACACACACACACACACAGCTTGATATCACGGAACACTAATTGGAGCAAAAGTAGTAACCAGAAATGGCTTAACAAAACAAAATGACGTCGTAATAAATCACTCAAAAACAGATGGAAAAAAAAGAGTCCCTCATGGTAGAATGAAACAAACTCAGACAGAAGACATTAAAAAGTCCAGTCCATGAATATATCCAGACTCGAATTTAAAATCAAGGAGAACATAGGCTCTTTCAAGTAGCAAAGGAATGAAACTGTATCCTTGTAGGAAAAGGATAGTGCCGACAATTGCAGCATCAGGCAACAAAGAAATCACCCCCCTCCCTCCACTAAAAAGAATCAACAAAGAAATGATACCAAATCATAAACGTGTGAATAAAATATATATACGTATAGATAAATAGATAAATGAATGAACAAACAGAAAAAAATAAACGAATTCATCAGTAGATAAATAGATAAAATCATAAATGAATAAATGATTATATGATGATTTAGAAACAGACTGTATTCTGAAAACACAATCTTATCTTTAAAAAAAAACAACAAAGAAACAAAAAACACCCTCAAAGTATCTTTCTTGACCAGAATAAAACAGCTGTTCGATTCCTTATAAAACAGAAATGAACAAACGCTGAAAAACAAAAGATTCAGGAAAAATTAGCTCTCGGAACCTACTCGGAAAATACAGCGACCAACACGAACAGCCGACGAATTCCAACAAAAGCAATTAGATGTAGGAATAACATAATAAAAAAAAACAAGAACAGCAAAAAGCAACAACGAAAAAAACCCCACCAAAAACAAATTACCCAGAAATGAACTACTAGGAAACAAACACTGAAAATAATACTGTCAGAAATAAGAAGACTGGACAAAGTAAACCAGCGAGATATATATTCATATTTCATCACTATTTTATCATTAAGCAAATCAGAGATAAACGGTTGTTATATTCAAGAATAAAACATTGTTTCGTTTATGAATAAAACATTCAGAGAAACATGCCACCTATGAGCAGAGAGAGAGAGGGGGGGGAGAGAGAGAGAGAAAGAGCAGACTCTGAAAGATATAAGCAATACAAACACCAGCAAAGTTACTTATAACGGAATAAAAGCGCCGTTCATATACCATGGCCTTTTTTTTAAGACGTAAATTATATATTACAAGAAAAGAAGGTGTTTTTTTTCTGAAACAGATGATTAAAAAAAATAATTCATCAAGAACCATTAGCTCATTATTTGAAAGTGAAATAATACATCTTTCAACAGCAGTTCTTTCGGAACTAAAATGACCAGCAGACATAAAACAAATGAACAAACAAAACAGTAAAGCTAAAACAAAAAAAATGGGAGGGGGGGTGAGGGGGGGGGGGGGGGGGGGGGGGGGCTCTCTCGGAAATTTGCTGTACTCTGAAATAGATTTTTTGTATCAAAATTACCACAAATAGGGAGATACCTGGAAATATTTTCCAAACTAGCTTATTTTGAAATAAATGGAATCAGTCAATAAACAGAAATAATCAACTATTTGGCTGTGAGATGTGTCATCTTCTAAACTAGTTTATTGAGAATCAAAATAAAGGTCCTTTATACAGGGTTTTATTCAGAAAATGATCAACAACAAAAAACAAAAACAAACAGGGAAAAACAGAAAAAAAGGAGTTTTCTTGAATGTGATGTATATCCTAAATTTGTTTAAACAACATCAATGATAATAACAATAATAATAATAGAAGAAGAATGATAATAATAATAAGAAGAAGAAGATTGTCGAACTTATATGGAGCAGCTATTGTCAGTAAGCCCATATAATGGGCCCTAAGGGCCTCATATAAAACAAGAGAGAGAGAGAGAGTGTTCGCGGGAATGCATGATTATATACAACTGTGCATAACAGCATATAATGACAGCACATGAACACACAAAAACAAGGAGACGAAGAAGTGGAAGAAAACATACACACACACACACGCACACGCACGCACGCACGCGCGCACACAAACACACACACACGCTGACATACACACACACACATTCTTTCTCTCTCACTCTCTCCCCCCCCCTCTCTTTCTCTCTCTGTCACACACACACTCTCTCTCTGTCTCTGTCTCTCTATCACACACATTCTCTCTCTCTCTCTCTGCCACACACACACACACACACACACACACACACACACACACTCGCTCTCTCTCTCTCTCTCTCTCTCTCTCTGCCACACACACACTCTCTCTCTGTGTGTGTCTCTCTCTCTCACACACACACATTCTCTCTCTCTCTCTCTCTCTCTCTCTCTCTCACACACACACAACAGCAACAACAACATTATTAACATTAGCAACAACAACAACAACACCATCAGTAACATTAACAACAATATTAACAACAACAACAACCACATTAACATTAATAACAACATTAACATTATTAACAACAATAACAACATTAACATTAACAACAACAACAACAACAACAACAACAACCACATTAACATTAACAACAACATTAACATTAATAACAACAACATTAACAACAACAATAACAACATTAACATTAACAACAACATTAACATTAACAACAACAACATTTACAGCAACAACAAAAACAAACAAACAAACCCCCAGCAGCTCACTTGGAGGTGAAGGAGTCCTCCCCAGTCTTGGTGAGCCAGACGATGCTGAGCGTACAGTTCTCCAGGAACAGGATGACGTAGTACAGTGTGTACCACACCGCCGCCCGCACCCTGCTCACACTGACGTAGCACCACACGTAGGAGTATGACGTCACCAGGCACACGGCCACCCTGTGAGCCGTGGAGGAGGAGGAGGAGGAGGAGGAGGACGAGGCGGTCTGGGGCAGGCTGAGGCAGAGGAGCATGACCAGCCAGTGAAGGCCCAGCACCAAGAGGACCCACTGGTGGTAGAGGACGGCGAACAGCGCCAGGCACAGGGTTCGGGCCACCACCTCCCCTAGCCGCCACAGCCAGGCGAAGAGCGAGCCGGGCCAGGACCACAAGGTCAAGGACAAGCTGGTGTCCTCCCCCACCACCCCCTGCTCCTCCCCTCCCCCTCCTCCTCCTCCTCCCCCAGCCTGGTGACGGACGGTGGCCATGCTCCAGGTGACAGACAGGGCGGTGGCCACCAAGGAACAGTGCAGGGACCAGGGCCACGCCAGCTCCGCACGGGTCAGCAGCAGGTAGGTCTGCACCAGCAGCAAGGGGAACCCCCCGGCCAGGGTGAAGACCAGCCTCAGCACCACCAGCTCCCGCAGCTCCTGCCTCGTCACGAGGAAGGAGGACTTCTTCAGCAGCGCCGCGTGCCGCCACAGGAAGGCCAGCTGCAGCACGTGCAGCGCTCCCATCGCCGCCGCCTCGCCCCCCGCCATGGCGTCCCCGCGCCGCCTGAGGAGGAAGATGGCGGACACGAGCTGCACGAGCACCAGAGGCAGGATGATGAGGCCGGCCGTCAGGGAGAAGATGACGTCACGGTGGTGCGTGACGTCAGCGTACAGGGTGCAGGCCAGGAGGGCGCTGAAGACCAGCTCCGCCACGTGCGTCACCATGGAAACCAGCACGAAGAGGGGGAAGCACGGTGAGGAGCAGCACGGCCGCTTGCCCATTGTGGGTTGGGTTGGGTCGCTTCACTGAGGAGGACTTCAAATCCCAGGCCCTATCCACACTGATGAAGATTGCACAGTCGTGTCGGAAGACGCACGGGTGAACTTTAATCAATTTAAAAAAAACCTGGGAAATATTTTTTTTCTGAATCAGTTTCCTATCTCCCCATTGCACCAAAAACTATTAAGATACTAAACGGTTATCGATGAATACATACACATGTACACTTTTTTTCTTGCTTAAAGTTCTGCCCTTTTTTTTCCAAACATAAATAGTATCCCTGATAACATCCGCATCACACCGAGTCTTGTTGATGACAATTCACGTCGTGTCTGTGTGAAAAACAACAAAAACACATGACTGACGACCTCATAATGCACTTAACACCTCCAACATAACATGGTGTCAGACGGGACACATCCCGGCACAAAGGAGTCCTCTGTGTCGTGTCATTGCTCTAATTGCCAGCAGGTTCTGCCTGTAACGTAGAAGCGTCGGATCGAGTGACGACACAAAGCCATGATCAGCCCTCGCTGCGGCGAAGTCACACGGTGGTGGAGCTAGCACTCTGTTCCTGGCTGTCATAAACTTCATGATCCCACGACACCCGCCTGTCGTCATAATCGCCTGCTTATTGTCCGGCCTTCAGGAGTAGAGTTCCATTTCATCTCCCGTCACCAACGTCTCACTCCCCCTACCCTTGCCCTTGTTTTCCATTCCCGTCATATCTCAGGCAAACTCGGCTGTGACGATTAAAAAAAAAAAAAGAAGTAAAAAAAAAGGGTGGAGGACAAGTGAAAATATTGGAGCCGCTTTGCTGGAGGTATTATCACAGGTGTCGGCACATAGGCATTCCAGTAGCCCACCACCACCACCACCAGCATTACCACCAGTGGCCAGTGTCCAGTAGGAGAAACAGTGTTCGGTGTGTCCAGCAGACCAGTGACGTCACACGGGGCAGGCAGTGAGTGTGGGTGTGGGGGGGCCTGGGGGGGCAGGGCTAAGCCAACAGTAACAATGAC
>NC_134895.1:53690618-53695618 GCF_041734735.1 Babylonia areolata | reverse complement strand
GGGGGCGTAGGGGGCGGGGGGGGGGGGTAGAGGTACTAAAATGTGAAGAAAAAAATATCAAGAAGAGAGAGAGAGAGAAGAAAAAAGAACAACAAAAACCGAAAGAGATTAAGTGGGGAAGGATGGAAAATATAATAGAAAGAGAGTGAGAGAGAGAGGGGAAGAAGAGAGAGAAAGAGGTGAGTGGGTATGGCGAGTTAGAACTGAGAGGGAGAGACCGAGTTGATCGTATTATATATAAGGCTGAACCTGCTGATGACGAATTCACTTTGACATCGTAACAGAAAGATTGATATATTTGTACACACCGGCTATTTTTCACATAAGCTGTATACTATACATATCATCAGTAAATATGTATATGTGCATAAAGAAATAATCATATACATACATATATATATATATATATATATATATATATGTGTGTGTGTGTGTGTGTGTGTGTGTGTGTGTGTGTGTGTGGTGTGCGTATGTATGTATGTACATGATATGATACGGTGAAATATGAATCTCAGCCGTAATGTCTTCATATAAAAATGAAAATATCAGTAAAATAAAGGGGAAGGGGCGTCAAAAACCAGCTTAGCTCAACTTTCAACCTTGAAAACAGATTTGCTCTGGAGGGCTGCGGATGTGGTTGGTAAGAGTGGGAGGGGGGAGGAGGGGGTTACTTTAAGAAGACTATGTCATTAAAACTTCATGTCAGCCTTTATGCTCCTCCAAACAGGAGGAATCGTCGGCAACTCCTGCTAACCTTTGTTGTTGTTAAAGGGGAGTTCAGCATGTACAGCAAGCGACAACTGTGGGCCCCTCATCATTGTGACAGTGGGCCCCTCATCATTGTGACAGTGGGCCCTTCATCATTGTGGGCCCTCATCATTGTGACAGTGGGCACCTCATCATTGTGACAGTGGGCCCTTCATCATTGTGACAGTGGGCCCCTCATCATTGTGACAGTCAGTGGGCCCCTCATCATTGTGACAGTGGGCCCCTCATCATTGTGGGCCCTCATCATTGTGACAGTGGGCCCCTCATCATTGTGACAGTGGGCCCCTCATCATTGTGACAGTGGGCCCTTCATCATTGTGACAGTGGGCCCCTCATCATTGTGACAGTGGGCCCTTCATCATTGTGACAGTGGGCCCCTCATCATTGTGACAGTGGGCCCCTCATCATTGTGACAGTGGTCCCTTCATCATTGTGACAGTGGGCCCCTCATCATTGTGACAGTGACAGTGGGCCCTTCATCATTGTGACAGTGGGCCCTTCATCATTGTGACAGTGGGCCTATGACTGTGGGCCCCTCATCATTGTGACAGTGGGCCCCTCATCATTGTGACAGTGGGCCCTTCATCATTGTGACAGTGGGCCCCTCATCATTGTGACAGTGGGCCTGTGACAGTGGGCCCCTCATCATTGTGACAGTGGGCCCCTCACCTTTGTGACAGTGGGCCCCTCATCATTGTGACAGTGGGCCCTTCAGAAAGGGAAGACATGGCATGGATTTATCATTATTCTCTCTATCATGCATCATGTAGTCAGCCCTTCAGAAAGGGAAGACATGGCTTGGATTTATCATTATTCTCTCTATCATGCATCATGTAGTGGGCCCTTCAGAAAGGGGAGACATGGCTTGGATTTATCATTATTCTCTCTATCATGCATCATGTAGTGGGCCCTTCAGACGTGCAGTACGATGCCCAACCCAAACTCCAAAGAGTTGCCACCCTCTCCTTCTCCTCCTGAGCCAAACTTTTCTCAAAGCACGTACTATATAGTGGGTCCTCAACCAGCGTATTTCAAGTTTGGGGTGGTGTGGTTGTGGGGTCTGCTGCGGGTGGGGGGAGGGAACTTGACCAACTTTTTATTGCCCACACCCACATCTACCACTACCACCACAAAACCATCTCTTTTTTTCTTCTCTTTTTTTTCTTCCTTTCTTTCCTTTTTCCTCACACACGTTCGGATGACCCCGAGCAGCCCAGTAAAAGACATCGAGTTCTCCTGTCCTGGCTGGGGCTCTCAACCGTGTCCCCATGGCCACCCGTTGATAGGGAAGGGGGAGGAGCTGGTGGAAACGTTGTGTGTGTGTGTGTGTGTGTGTGTGTGTGTGTGTGTTGATTTGCAATGAACACGTTCACAACATTTCTCGCTGTGTTCTCAGTGAGACTCAACTCTCTATGTGTGTCTTTCTGTCTCTCTCTCTCTCTGTCTCTACGTCTCTGTCTCTGTCTCTCTGTCGTTCTCTCTCTCGCGCGCGCGTTCTTTGTCTGTCTCCCCCTCTTTCTCTCTCTGAAAGCCTCTGTTGTCAAAGGCAATATAACATTGTCAGTGTTATCTTTCTCTTTCTGTGGGTTTTTTCCCGTTTTCTTCGCTCTCTCTGTCTGTCGCTCTTTCTTTCTTTCATTTCTCTATTTCTTTCTGTCTGGCTGTCTGTTAGTTTGTCTTTCTCTCTCTCCCTCTCTCTCTCTCACTGTGTGTGTGTGTGTGTGTGTGTGTGTGTGTGTGTGTGTGTGTGTGTGTATCCTATTTCTGTCTGTCTGTCTGTCTGTCTGTCTGTCTGTCTCTCTCTCTCTCTCTCTCTCTCTCTCTGGATAAAAACAAACAATATACACAAAAAACAACTATACACAAAAAACAACAACACACACACAAACAACAACAACAAAACCACAGTTGCTTAATTATTAATCTCAACAAAAACAACAAAATTGCCTTCTCTCTCTCTCTCTCTCTCTCTCTCTCTCTCTCTCTCTCTCTCTCTCTCTCCGTTTTTTGTGACGTTGGTGTAGTTTGTGTCTGTTTGTATTTGTTCGTATCTATCAGTCTGTATGGTTTGGCGGGAGACAGTTAAGTACAATAGTTGTCTGACACACTGAAATGTGAAAGAGAAATCGAGGAAAAGAAAGGGTGTGTAGTAGTAGTAGTAGTAGAAGTAAACTTTATTATTGTTGTTGTTGTTATGTATTTTAACTCTCTCCATACGAACGGCGAAAGAGACGACGTTAACAGCGTTTCACCCCAATTACCATCATCAAAATATTGCAAGAGGAAGGCTCTTATACTGAAGAGGTGAATGTTGACAAAGAATACCACAATTCTGACGACGGAAGCTAAAGGTTGGGTCATTCAGACACCCACTGGACATCCGAGGGGTCTGTGTAGAGGAGAAGAGAGGACTGGCCTTACTGAGTGAGTTAAGAAAGGGTGTGTATTATCAATATGTATTTTTAACATACAAAGTACTTTTGCTACTATATTTCTTGTCCGAAAAGCATCTATATTTCGGGAGGGGGGGGGGGGAGGGGGAGAGTTGTTGTTTATTCAACCTCCTTTTTTGCTTCCTCTGTCCCTCCACCCTCTCCTCCACCTCTCTCCCCTTCCCCGGTCCCCTTGTTTCACTCTACATCTTTACCCTCCCCAGCTCACCCATCTCCCCCCCCCCCCCCCCACACACACACACACACACACACATTTCCACACGTGCCCCTGTTATCCCTCCCTCCCTCTAACTCTCTTGCCCCCCTCGCTTGTGTTTGACAAGCCAGGAAATAGGAAACACAGCGGAACAATACACAATAAAATAGTACCACTGTTCGACAGTGCCTGATCTCTCTCTCTGTCTCTGTCTCTCTGTCTCTCTCTCTCTCTCTCTCTCTCTCTCTCTCTCTCTGTCTCTCCACGTGCCTACGCCATTCTAGACAGTATGTATTCGTGTGTGTGTGCACAAATGTTCATGTAGTCCTTTCCATGATTTGTAATGAATACGATGCTTTGATAAAATCTTGGGGTTTTTTGTTTGTTTGTTTTTGTTTTTTGGTGGGCGTTTTTTTTCGATTTTGATTGTTAATTCATTTCTTTTCTTTCCTTTTTTTTCCCTTTTCTTTCTTTTTCATTTTTTCTCTTTCGGGGGCTGGCTGGATAAAATGAATTGTTTGCTTATTCTGTTGCCCTCAGAAATAAACTTCATTTATTCTCTGTGTGTGTGTGTGTGTATCTGTCTGTCTGGGTCTGTGTGTATCTGTGTGCGTGTGTGTGTGTCCACATTTTTGCACAATATAGCATGTGCTTCGTGTATGGTTTGTATAATATGGGCCGATGGCCAAAGTACAGTAAACCACTTGAAGTCTGGGTCTGAAAGTCTCTGGTACCATTAATAGCAGTCTTGTACAGTCGGGAATGGGAGGGAGGAAGGAGGTGGAGGGGTGGGGACGGGGGGTGGGGAGTATATGGGTGTGGGGTGAACAGTGTGTGTCCACCTGCCGGGGCCCCGCTTGTCCAGTTCGTGTCCGAGGAAAAGGCCGAAGGGATTAGGGCTCAGCCCTCACCACACGCACGGCTCAGACTGGCCAGTAGGACAAGGAAGAATGGCGAACAATTCTACAATACGGCCGCTTTTGTAGCATTGAGAATCAGCTAAATGTGTAGCTCCCTTGTCGCTTGAAGGTGATGTCTTCATCTCAGTAAAGAAGTCTGGGCTGGTATATATTCTTCACCCCCCCCCCCCCTCCTCGCCCCCCACCCTCTCCCCCTCTCTTTTTTCACGCATAAGACATGGATGAGATATAAAAAAAAAAAATGAAAGAAAAAACAACAACAAAAACGAAAGGTACGGGCACCAAATCAGTCTTCTTGGAAGCGCCGTGTGGTTCGATTCTCATTTTTTCCCCCCAATATTTGTATATTCACTTTTTCGAGTCTATTGCTTATGTCTCTAATGCTGGTTTGGGTGTTGAGTGAGACTATATATACACATGGTCTCCATCATAATCATAACCAAACCAGAAAATTCACTTTCGGCTCATTTGAAATACATAGGTATACAGAGAGAAAGGTACCGTGTATAGTGATGCAATTAAAAAGAATGAAAAGAAGTCTTCATAAATGATAAACAGCTGATTTGTATATCCCTACATTTGCCTGTCAGAGTTACGAACTATTGTCACTTTGGGTGATATCTATCTATCTCACACACACACACATATATATATGTATACCAT
>NC_134895.1:53685618-53688118 GCF_041734735.1 Babylonia areolata | reverse complement strand
GCCATTATATAGCCAGTCACCCTGTGTGAACCAGGCCATTATATAGCCAGTCAGCCAGTCATCCTGTGTGAACCAGGCCATTATATAGCCAGTCACCCTGTGTGAACCAGGCCATTATATAGCCAGTCAGTCAGCCAGTCAGCCTGTGTGAACCAGGCCATTATATAGCCAGCCAGTCAGTTACCCTGTGTGAACCAGGCCATTATATAGCCAGCCAGTCACCCTGTGTGAACCAGGCCATTATATAGCCAGTCAGTCATCCTGTGTGAACCAGGCCATTATATAGCCAGTCACCCTGTGTGAACCAGGCCATTATATAGCCAGTCAGTCATCCTGTGTGAACCAGGCCATTATATAGCCAGTCACCCTGTGTGAACCAGGCCATTATATAGCCAGCCAGTCACCCTGTGTGAACCAGGCCATTATATAGCCAGTCACCCTGTGTGAACCAGGCCATTATATAGCCAGTCAGTTACCCAGTTCCTGTGTGAACCAGGCCATTATATAGCCAGTCAGTCAGCCTGTGTGAACCAGGCCATTATATAGCCAGTCAGTCATCCTGTGTGAACCAGGCCATTATATAGCCAGTCAGTCAGTCAGTCACCCCGTGTGAACCAGGCCATTATATAGCCAGTCAGTCATCCTGTGTGAACCAGGCCATTATATAGCCAGTCACCCTGTGTGAACCAGGCCATTATATAGCCAGTCAGTCATCCTGTGTGAACCAGGCCATTATATAGCCAGTCAACCTGTGTGAACCAGGCCATTATATAGCCAGTCAGTCAGTCAGTCACCCCGTGTGAACCAGGCCATTATATAGCCAGTCAGTCACCCTGTGTGAACCAGGCCATTATATAGCCAGTCAGTCATCCTGTGTGAACCAGGCCAGTATATAGCCAGCCAGTCACCCTGTGTGAACCAGGCCATTATATAGCCAGTCAGTCAGCCTGTGTGAACCAGGCCATTATATAGCCAGTCAGCCTGTGTGAACCAGGCCATTATATAGCCAGCCAGTCACCCTGTGTGGACCAGGCCATTATATAGCCAGCCAGTCACCCTGTGTGAACCAGGCCATTACATTGCCAGTCAGTCATCCTGTGTGAACCAGGCCATTACATTGCCAGCCAGTCACCAGGCCATTATATAGCCAGCCAGTCAGTCACCCTGTGTGAACCAGGCCATTATATAGCCAGTCAGTCAGCCAGTCATCCTGTGTGAACCAGGCCATTATATAGCCAGTCAGTCATCCTGTGTGAACCAGGCCATTATATAGCCAGTCAGTCAGCCTGTGTGAACCAGGCCATTATATAGCCAGTCAGTCACCCTGTGTGAACCAGGCCATTATATAGCCAGTCAGTCATCCTGTGTGAACCAGGCCATTATATAGCCAGTCAGTCAGCCTGTGTGAACCAGGCCATTATATAGCCAGTCACCCTGTGTGAACCAGGCCATTATATAGCCAGTCAGCCAGTCATCCTGTGTGAACCAGGCCATTATATAGCCAGTCACCCTGTGTGAACCAGGCCATTATATAGCCAGTCAGTCAGCCAGTCAGCCTGTGTGAACCAGGCCATTATATAGCCAGCCAGTCAGTTACCCTGTGTGAACCAGGCCATTATATAGCCAGCCAGTCACCCTGTGTGAACCAGGCCATTATATAGCCAGTCAGTCATCCTGTGTGAACCAGGCCATTATATAGCCAGTCACCCTGTGTGAACCAGGCCATTATATAGCCAGTCAGTCATCCTGTGTGAACCAGGCCATTATATAGCCAGTCACCCTGTGTGAACCAGGCCATTATATAGCCAGCCAGTCACCCTGTGTGAACCAGGCCATTATATAGCCAGTCACCCTGTGTGAACCAGGCCATTATATAGCCAGTCAGTTACCCTGTGTGAACCAGGCCATTATATAGCCAGTCAGTCAGCCTGTGTGAACCAGGCCATTATATAGCCAGTCAGTCATCCTGTGTGAACCAGGCCATTATATAGCCAGTCAGTCAGTCAGTCACCCCGTGTGAACCAGGCCATTATATAGCCAGTCAGTCATCCTGTGTGAACCAGGCCATTATATAGCCAGTCACCCTGTGTGAACCAGGCCATTATATAGCCAGTCAGTCATCCTGTGTGAACCAGGCCATTATATAGCCAGTCAACCTGTGTGAACCAGGCCATTATATAGCCAGTCAGTCAGTCAGTCACCCCGTGTGAACCAGGCCATTATATAGCCAGTCAGTCACCCTGTGTGAACCAGGCCATTATATAGCCAGTCAGTCATCCTGTGTGAACCAGGCCAGTATATAGCCAGCCAGTCACCCTGTGTGAACCAGGCCATTATATAGCCAGTCAGTCAGCCTGTGTGAACCAGGCCATTATATAGCCAGTCAGCCTGTGTGAACCAGGCCATTATATAGCCAGCCAGTCACCCTGTGTGGACCAGGCCATTATATAGCCAGCCAGTCACCCTGTGTGAACCAGGCCATTACATTGCCAGTCAGTCA
>NC_134895.1:53675618-53680618 GCF_041734735.1 Babylonia areolata | reverse complement strand
TGTGCGTTGTCCACGGAAGTTCAGCTCAGCTGAAGGTGGGACCCTTTTTTTTTAGGGGGGCGGTGAGGAGGGGGGGGGGTCTGAGGAGGGAGGGTAGTGGCCTCGCATTGTGGTAGTACTGTGACACCCCAGTATTGGTGACTGACTACTACTGGCTCTGTGTGTGTGTGTGTGTGTGTGTGTGAACGTGGAACGTGAAATACCTTGGTTGGCCGTGTTCCCTTTAGGGAAGGGAGGTGGGGGGTGGAGTGGAGGAGGAGAAGGAGGTGGAGGGAAGTTGGTGGTGGACGGCTCCATGTGGCGGACGACACGATCGCCGCCTCACTGGCTTGACACGCAACGTGAAGGAGCTCAGTCAGAGAGGGAGGTGGTGGTGGTGGACAGGGTCGGCGGTAGCTTAGAGGGTCAGACACCTTGATGGCTATGGAGAGAGCGCTTTTTTTTTCTTCTCCGCTCAGTGATGCATTGTTTGATAAATTAGTGATGTATTGTTTGATAAATTAGTGATGTATTGTTTGATAAATTAGTAATGCATTGTCATGCTAACCTTTTCCCTTCTACTCTAGTCTCTTTCTGTCTGTGTGTCTGTCTGTCTGTCCGACACAATACAGTGATAACGATAAGAAATTACACTGAGTCTTTTCTGAAATCAAATACACCATCAGCTTCATTTTCTGCTACAGTGCGCTGTCTGCAGACCTTCCAGAGAGAAAAATATTTTTGAACAGAGGCAGTGAAGTAGAGATCGCCAAGTAGAATTGGCAATAAAAAATATATATATATTGTCAGAAAACAAAAATGTGAGCGTAACTGAAGATGGTGCATTGTACATATTCAGTGCAATCAAAGGACGTGAAGAACTCCTGAAAGCAGGACTTTATGTTTCGGAAAATGACCTATACTTTGATTTTAACAATCATGCTGTGTAAAACCATTTTGCAACAAGTATTATCTCATGTATTTACTCGTCGTCTTTTCCTTCTGCGATCACGTGTCTGCTTGTGCACCTCAAACGTTTACCGTCAGGCCTTCGGTCTAACATTAACATCTTTTGAAGCCTTGACTCTCTCTCTGTGTCTGTCTGTCTGTCTCTCTCTCTCTCTCTGTCTCTCTCTCTCTCTCTCTCTCTCTCTCTCTGTCTGTCTGTCTGTCTCTCTCTCTCTCTCTCTGTCTCTCTCTCTCTCTCTCTCTCTCTCTCTGTCTCTCTCTCTCTCTCTCTGTCTGTCTGTCTCTCTCTCTCTCTGTCTCTCTCTCTCTGTCTGTCTGTCTGTCTGTCTCTCTCTCTCTCTCTCGTACACACACACACACACACACACACACACACACACACACACACACACACACACACACACACACACACACACGTACACTATCTCACCTGGGTGGTCCAGTTTAAACACAACCGCAAACCATACACCTGGCAAGGTCGACCAGTGAAACACATGAACCCTGACATTGTTCACTTCCCCCATCCTGTCTCTGCTTTGACAACCGACACTCTCTCTCTCTCTCTCTCTCTCTCTCTCTCTCTCTCTCTCTCTCTCTCTCTCTCTCTCTCCGTCTCGCTGTCTCTCTGTCTCTGTCTCTGTCTCTCTCTCTCTCTCCTTTTTTTTTTTTTTTTTTTTTTGTTGTTGAAACGCTGTTAAGCAGAATGTTGCTTTGCACTTAAGGGGATTTAAGAATTAATCCCCGTCACCCCCTTGTCAATAGACCCTTACAGGTAATGACAATAAAAATGTCAAAGCGTCTCTCTCTCTCTCTCTCTCTCTCTCTCTCTCTCTCTCTCTCTCTCTCTCTCTCTCTTCATCAACATTTTTCGCGCCAGTCAAAAATAAGAGTGTGGATATGTGAACATGATGAATGGCATTGATAATGACGTGGTATAACGTTTTATACAGATCTTCCTCAGAGCAATGATTGTCTTCATAATGTTTTGACTACTGTTGTAATACTGCATGTGCAGATTACACATATACCTATGCTGCATGTATTGTAAGAACTGGCATCTATAGTGATGTTAAAAATGTGGCTTACGTTTTCATGAAGTATGTCTTGCTCAGAACAATAACTGTCCTAATAATCTTTCTGGTCAGTGCTGAAATACTAAATATACTGCATGAATGCATGGCACTTGTAGTGTGTACATGTTTTGCTAAACTCTCTCAGCTTCATAAGAATAATGTTGCTTCACTTTCCGGGATATACTCAACACATTTAAGATCCTTTTATAAGGCTTCAGATTCCTGGACTCTTTGGAAGGAAGGGTTGTTTAAAGGATATTGACTGGTACGTGTTGTAGTTTTGACAATGATTTGAATTATTGAAAGAATTAAAAGTGTTATGCTGAAACACTTTACGGACCTGATCTTTTTGGTACTGTTTTTGTTTTTTGTTTTTTTGTTGTTCATTCATTTCAAGGATCTGTCCAGTGGCGAAAGATCTGACCACTGAAAATAACATTTATTCTAAAACAACAACAACAACAATATCATGGAACATAAAATCTTCACATTGCTGCAGAGATGATGTTGAATTATGTGTAGAATTGATCGACTGACGTTGAAGGACAAATCAAAAGCAGGCATCTATCTATCTATCGTTCCAGACTGATGCTCGTCTGAGATAGGATGTTATGATTTCACACACAAAATTCCACACCTTTGGGAAAAATACACCCGATCCCACACAATTGATCTATTCATGTGCCGTGTGCTGGAAGATTTAACTCAAATAAACCTGTGTTTTGTTGTGGTGGTGGTGGTGGTTTTTGCTTTTAATGACTGGCACAGCTGCCTACTCTTGAACAGTACTAGCTGCGGGTCTTATACAAACACAGCGCTGACTGCAGATAGTAATCTTACGGTGTGGTTCAAGCGCTGTCACTTGTAAAAAGCAATCTGAAGGTGTGTGTGTGTGGGAGAGGGGGTGCGGAGGGGCGGGGAGGGGGGGGGAGATTCAGCCAATAAATACTGAACCACCACTACTGCCCATTTAAGCACGTCTCGCGGGATCTATGCGAGAAAACTTCACTTCGGTTTGTTCTCGAGAATAAGAATGACTCGAGTCCGGTCGAGTCTGCATTGGTGTGCATCGGCATTGCGTGACCGTGGTTAATGAAGTGTTTCCCGCACACCGACACTTCACGTGGACTGAAGAAGGATCGAGAGAGACGGAGAGAGGTGGGGGGGGGGATAGAGGGAGAGGGTGAGTTTGGAAGGGGTGTGGGGGCGGGGGAAAGAAATAAAAGTTCTACGTCGGTTCAAGTTTTATTGACTGACGCTGGTTTTTCTGAGGGTGTGTGTGTGTGTGTGTGTGTGTGTGTGTGTGTGTGTGTTTCGTCTCTGGGTGTTAAGTCATGTGTGTGTGTGGGTGTGGGTGTGGGTGTGGGGGTGTGTGGGTGGCTATGTGTGTGTGTGTGTGGGTGTGTGGGGTGTGTGTGTGTGTGTGTGTGTGTGTGTGTGTGTGTGTGTGTGTGTGTCCTCTCTGGGTGTGAAGTCTCCGGTACAGTTTTCCTCTCTTTGCTCTTTCAACTGACCTCTATCCATTTTTCTCCCCTCTTTTGCCTTTCATATTGTCTGTGTCTCTTTGTCTGTCTGTCTGTCCGTCTGTCTGTCTGTCTGTCTATTTGACTGTCTGCCTGTCTATCAACCTGTCTGTCTGCCTGTCTATCAACCTGTCTGTCTGTCTATCAATCTGTCTGTCTGTCTGTCTATCAACCTGTCTGTCTGTCTGTCTGTGTATCAATTTGACTGTCTGCCTGTCTATCAACCTGTCTGTCTGTCTGTCTATCAACCTGTCTGTCTGCCTGTCTATCAACCTGTCTGTCTGCCTGTCTATCAACCTGTCTGTCTGTCTATCAATCTGTCTGTCTGTCTGTCTATCAATTTGACTGTCTATCAAGTTCTCTGTCTCTCTGTCTGCCTGTCTATCAACCTGTCTGTCTGCCTATCAACCTGTCTATCTGTCTGTCTTTTAACCTGCCTGCCTGTCTATCAACCTGTCTCTGTCTATCAACCTGTCTGTCTGCCTGTCTATCAACCTGTCTATCTGTCTGTCTTTTAACCTGCCTGCCTGTCTATCAACCTGCCTGTCTATCAACCTGCCTGTCTATCAACCTGCCTGTCTATCAACCTGCCTGTCTATCAACCTGCCTGTCTATCAACCTGTCTGTCTGCCTGTCTGTCAACCTGCCTGTCTATCAACCTGTCTGTCTGCCTGTCTATCAACCTGCCTGTCTGTCAACCTGCCTGTCTATCAACCTGCCTGTCCGCCTGTCTATCAACCTGCCTGTCTATCAACCTGCCTGACTATCAACCTGCCTGTCTATCAACCTGTGTGTCTGCCTGTCTATCAACCTGTCTGTCTGCCTGTCTGTCAACCTGTCTGTCTATCAACCTGTCTGTCTGCCTGTCTATCAACCTGCCTGTCTGTCAACCTGCCTGTCTATCAATCTGTCTGTCTGCCTGTCTATCAACCTGCCTGTCTGTCAACCTGCCTGTCTATCAACCTGTCTGTCTGCCTGTCTATCAACCTGCCTGTCTATCAACCTGCCTGTCTATCAACCTGCCTGTCTGTCAACCTGTCTGTCTGCCTGTCTATCAACCTGCCTGTCTATCAACCTGCCTGTCTATCAACCTGCCTGTCTGTCAACCTGTCTGTCTGCCTATCAACCTGCCTGTCTATCAACCTGCCTGTCTATCAACCTGTCTGTCTGTCTGCCTGTCTGTCAACCTGTCTGTCTATCAACCTGTCTGTCAACCTGCCTGTCTATCAACCTGTCAACCTGCCTGTCTATCAACCTGCCTGTCTATCAACCTGCCTGTCTATCAACCTGTGTGTCTGCCTGTCTATCAACCTGTCTGTCTGCCTGTCTGTCAACCTGTCTGTCTGCCTGTCTCACAGGGGGAATAGGAGTCGACAGGCAGAACAGTTGAACTTCTTTCCTTCTTCCTTCTTTACACACACACACACACACACACACACACACACACACACACACA
>NC_134895.1:53665618-53668118 GCF_041734735.1 Babylonia areolata | reverse complement strand
TGTCTCCTTGTCCAATGTGATGCAATGTTACAAGAAAGATGACTCCTTCTTCTTCTTCTTCTTCTTCTTCTTCTTCTTCTTCTTCTTCTTCTTCTTCTTCTTCTTCTTATCAGAAGTAGAAGTAGTAGCAGCAGCAGTTTCATCCTCTTCATTATTATCATCAATATTTTATTCATTTATTTATGGATATATTCATTTATTTAGTTATCTATTTGTTTATTCATTCATTCATTCATCTGTTAGTTTCATTCATTTATCAATTATTCTATTTGCTTATTCACCTATTAGTTCGTTTATTCAATTATCTAATCATATTATTATTATTATTATTATTGTTGTTGTCGTCGTCATCATCATTATCGTCATTGTTGTTGTCCCTATATTACGAAGAACGGAGCTGTTTGTTTTTTTCCACACCTACTATAGATTAGAATAGAACAAATATGTCTTTATTACCAAGTGTACCGGGGTCACAAGGAATATGGGGGGTGAGGGGTGATAGTGCATACTACATAACAAGATACGAACATAAATCGAAAATCATACACAAACACAGACACATAAACATAAACACACAGCAAACATGAAAAATAGAAAATAAAGACAACCAAAACAACAACAACAACAGCAACAACAACAACAACAACAATAACAACAACAAGAAACAGGGACCGGCCAACAAATCAACAGCTTTAATCAAACCGGCCCCTTTCCAAAACACACCATCAAGGAGGTTCTGTAAGTACTGTCAATACATGTCCCAGCTGTAGTTTTTAGTGTTATTATTCCAAAGACATAATACATGTATTTTGCTTCTGTTTATGTCCGGCAATGATGTGTGTTGTGCGTGCCTTCGAACTATACATACACTCGTGAAGAACAAATGTGGACTGTGGGGAAAGCGGTGTTGAGAAAGAGAGAGGGGGGGGGTGAAGTGGGGCGTGCGGGGGAGGGAGGGGGCTGTGGGGGGGGGAGAGTGGGGGGGGGGGGGGGGGGGTAAAGGGTGAAGTCCTATAGATGGTGGCAGTTGTGAGAAAATAGTGTTCCATTGATCTTGTATTGATTGTCAAGGGAGTGGTGAACCATTACCCCAGGAGAGAGAGAGAGAGAGAGGGAGAGAGAGAGAATATGTATACATAGAAGTGCTCATTGTGTGAAATGAAAGCCCACTTGTTGCTATCTGAATTGGATTTTCTCAAATGAGGTGCGAGGATTGTTGACACTGTAATGGGTTGAAGTTTCACTGGTCAGGGAACGCTGTTTGCCTGCTTCAGCTTGTTGACAATGTAATGGGTTGAAGTTTCACTGGTCAGGGAACGCTGTTTGCCTGCTTCAGCTTGTTGACAATGTAATGGGTTGAAGTTTCACTGGTCAGGGAACGCTGTTTGCCTGCTTCAGCTTGTTGACAATGTAATGGGTTGAAGTTTCACTGGTCAGGGAACGCTGTTTGCCTCTTCAGCTTGTTGACACTGTAATGGGTTGAAGTTTCTCTGGTCAGGGAACGCTCTTTGCCTGCTTCAGCTTGTTGACAATGTAATGGGTTGAAGTTTCACTGGTCAGGGAACGCTGTTTGCCTGCTTCAGCTTGTTGACACTGTAATGGGTTGAAGTTTCACTGGTCAGGGAACGCTGTTTGCCTGCTTCAGCTTGTTGACAATGTAATGGGTTGAAGTTTGAACGCTGTTTGCCTGCTTCAGCTTGTTGACAATGTAATGGGTTGAAGTTTGAACGCTGTTTGCCTGCTTCAGCTTGTTGACAATGTAATGGGTTGAAGTTTCTCTGGTCAGGGAACGCTGTTTGCCTGCTTCAGCTCTCCATGTGAAAGAAAGAAAGAAACAAGAACGAAGAGTGTTCTTCGGGGGTTTCAATATTTGTTCAGTTGTTTCAGTTGTTAATAGTGATGACAATAAATGTAATAATAACTCTCTCTCTCTCTCCCCCCTCTCTCTCTCTCTCTCTCTCTCTCTCTCTCTCTCTCCTTCAGCCAGCAGTACAAAATAAATCTTTCATCGCGAATATTTAATTAAATTTACTCGAACAGCATGTATCAACATAAACAGATCACAATCATATTTCCGCTACGTTGCAAGACCTGTTTTTAGTTAACGAAAAATTTGTTTTCAATACTTTATATCACGCGTACTAGTCTGTGCTACTCGATAATTAGTTTTCAATTAGCTATGCACACCCCCCTTCGGGGTTCTGTCCCTTTGTGGTCACGATGTTTCAATCTGACCCATTATTCCTTCCCTTTGCCCTCCCACCCCACTCCAATTTATTTCTTCACTTGTGGAGAAGTGATGCAGTCTGCGCGGTGTAGTTTCAATCACCTCAGTTCTATGCAAAAACTAATCTTCCCACAAACACATTTTTCTTCTTTTTTTTATATAAATATATTATTCAAAGATGAAGGACTGCGCAGTTGAATTATGTATGGGTTAAAAAAAAATAAATATAAATATATATATATGAATATGGTATTCCAAAAATGTGTGCGATTT